>NC_090293.1:24021552-24322552 GCF_037392515.1 Haliotis asinina | reverse complement strand
CATACCATCCACGCATGCTTGGAAACACTTGGTCTGTTTGTTGCTATATCGGGTCAGATAGTCCTCATAATTGAAGAGATCGCATTTTACTCCTTCGTCGTAAACACATTTCATATGTGTCTCGTGTGCGCTGAAAAAAAAACCAAAACCAAAACAAAACAACTTTTCAGAAAGTCGACATAAATTCGAACACTGGACAACTTTCGTTCAGTGGATGCAAAGATTGTCCCGAACGGTTCGTGGGTGATATCGTGAGTATGGCTTTTCGCCGCTTTTAGCAATATTACAGCATTTTCACGACGGGGGGGACACAAGAAATTATCTTCACACATGGTACCCGTGTTGGGAGAATGAAACCCGGGCCTCAGCGTATGCGGATGTGCGAGAAAGTGTGGAAACAGGTAAATGAATCTATAACTTTGTCAGCATTTGTGCACGTGCTTGTTCCTCCCTTTGCACTCTCGTGAAAAATCGTGAACTGTGTGAACATGTTAATGATAGTTTGTGAAACATTTTTTCAATATTTAGGACATAAATTCTGCCCAAAACTCACAGAGTTGGTTTAATGGTTTGATTATTATCAGCGTTCCACTGAATATTATATGTTTATACGAACATACATTAGTTTTCGAGTTGATTGCGAATCGTCATTTCGCCTTTGAACCAAGGCGGGGATGCAGTACTGTAAAACTATTGTCCCCTGAGAGGGTATATAAACCGTAATTCAAAGATATTCTTTTCTCTCTCTGTTTTAGTCGTGATATATTTGTACATGTGTTTCACTGTTCCAACTACAATTGTTTACAGATAGTAGTTTCGTGAACTTTAAGAAAAGAGGTTAGGTGGATAGGTAGATATTGCTCGTTCAAAGTATCTAATGCTTTACAATGAAAGATATGATGATACTCGTCTACGATGCTTTTGGAAGTGCATAGCTAACACGTTCTCTCGTCCCTGGAATAATATACCGGCGGCCAGTCTCAATACGTAAACTATGGTTGCATGTTCTACTCACGCGCATGCTACAAGCTTATTAGTATCGTCTCGGTGATCCCGGAAGTATCTTGTGTTGCATTCGCGGAATGTGGGACAAAGGTCATCAATTTCCTTCGACTCTCCAGAAGCTGAAATATAAGAATAATTCATTTATAATGACAATGATAATGACAATGGATATTTTTTTTCATTTAAAACAAAAATCGAATGTCCGAGGGAATGATGTATTTATATATACTAATATTTGAGGTCGAGTAATTGTACAAACAATTTCATTACAACAATTTTTCACGAAAACGTCTTAGGTTACGTTGATATGTACTCTTGAGGTGTGCATTCTGTGAATAGCGGCGAGATAACCAACCTAAACAGGCTCACGGATTTGGTTGATGCTTGTCATCGCATCCCATCTGGTGGTGTCAATCACAGGATTGTCTGGACCAGATTCGGCCATTTACAGATTGCTATCATTCAACTTGAATGCTACTTCTTGTGGATTTGGACTGCAAACCAACCGTACATTGTAGAGTAAAACTACCTGGCCTCTTTATACATCATTCCTGCAGTCTGGTGTGGGGTAGTTCAATGGCCGCTCGTCTCTGTAAAGGTCTAGGTTCAATTCCCCACCTAGGCACAACCAATGGAATATTGCGGAAAGTGACCATCATTCTAGCCAGAGTCACGAATGTGGCCAGACTTACCGAGCAGAACAACGCAGACCAGAATGTTCAACGGTAGACAGAACATCTTCCTCATGAACCGTTACCAGAGCAGGACAACACGCACGAAATAGTGTTTATATATACCATCATTTGACGTGATGCATCATTAAACTCACCCGTCAGCTCTGTGTGATATTCAATGGTTATCGCCCAGTGTCATGACCATCGCTCTAGAAAAGACTCTGAGAAACAATGACACAGAGGAGAGAAATGTATTGGTTTGCGTGAGAAATCGAACTGGTAGATAGAATCGTGTGGCTGCATTGCTTTGATGGAAGAGGAATGATTTGTTCGTCACAGAGTGGACCTTCTATGTCAATGCTTCATTAAACATGGCTTGTCTTTAAACAAGGATTGATTGAGTGAGAGAGAGAGAGCGACTACAGTTCTGTGCCGTTTATAGCAATATTCCAGCAATATCACGACGGGGCACACCGGAAGTGGCCTTCACACTCGTTTCTATCTGGTGAATCGAATCCTGGTCTTCAGAGCGAAGAGCGAACACTTTACCCAATAGGCCATCTCACATCCTATTCCCATGAAAAAGGTATTATGGCAGGGAACTAGATCACAAAACGAACTATATTTCAAGACATCAGAATGGATGTTTATTGTGTGAGTGGGTTTAGATTTAGACTTCAATTCTTTCGATATGATGTTGTAGGAAAATATAGCCATATTGATAACATCGATTACAGTTTAATATTTCGTACAAATTGGTTCAAGAAATCGAGTCTCTCTCAAAACCTTTCGCTGACTTGGTTGACACATGTCATCGTATCCAAAATGCGTAGATCGATCATACTGGATTCTCTGGTCCAGACTCGATTATTTACAGACCGCCGTCATATAGCTGGAATACTGCTGAATGCGGCATAAAACTCACTCACTAGTTCTGGCCATTGATACACAAGGAACGTGAGATATCCCATTAAGATTTAGGGAGGAAAGCTTGGAATGTCTCGAGGAAGGAGTGAGTATGGTAGTATCCTCAGTTCAAGACTATTCCAGGAATATCACAGCGGGGAGCACCATGGGTGAATGGTCTTCACGTATTGTACCCATGTAGGGAACCCGGGTCTCAGCCGGACGAGCGGACGCTTGAACCACTAGGCTCCCCCCTCTGCCCTCGTATCGCGAAAGGAAAGATTGGAATGTGGTTCGTAAATCATGCAAAGTGTAAGCATTCATACAGAGAACTTCACATGGCATTTATTGGGTTTTCGACAGATACTGTCAAGAGCATCGTCTATTCATGTGTGCATGCATCAACATTTCAAACGGAACCGGCTTTTAACAGCTCGCGAGAAGTCCCGCCAGACAACTACAGTATACATGTATTAGACATTTCAGATTTGTTTTCATTCAGTTTTCAAATTTTCCATAAATACTTTGGAAACTGTAATGTGTAATAGCAGTCAGAACTAACTTGAAACCAGTACTGTCACGCACGAGAAAGCTGCCTCCTGATTGGCCAATGTCGACTTCCTGTCAGTCATTTTATCTGTTGATCAGTCAGCGAAAGATCGTTCTACCGAAACCCGTAAAGGAACGTCATCAAATTTGGGCTTAGCAGTATCCTTCCACGCTAAGGTGATCGTAAGTCACTAAAGTAACCTTAGTGCAATATTGACGAATGGGTGTTAAGGGTAACGTTAGTAAATGTTGCTTCGTGAAAGGATCCCATGGTCTCTGAGTATTTCACTTCATTTTGTTTGTCGGATATCTCGAAGTCATTGCGTAGGTCTCTCAACTTCGACACATCCATGGCTGATATGAGGTGTTGTGTTTCATGTCTAAATTGGTATCGATCAGACTGGATGCATTCTCCGAACCTCTCATCAGCGGTGGGGTAGGCTGCTGGTTAAAGTGTCCCCTCGTCGCGCTGATCAGGCGGGTTCTATTCCCCACATGGACACAATGCGTGCAGCTGAGCATCAGTTGTAACCCGGTTCTTCAAGGTCAATATCGTTGCCAGGACAAATGTACCCAGTATTGTACTTCATGTAATTTACCTTGAGCAATGGCAGAGACTGAACAGGGATATCCCTTAATAGGGCGTTATACCGTTTAATGCGACCACAACACGAGGAATGCCAGTTATTGTGGAAATGAAAAAGAAGATGTTATCTTGCGGGGACTCCAGTCATGCTCAACAGTCAAAGGAAAAGGGTCACTCGGCTTTCACTGCTTTATGTGTTGTGATCAAATTGTGTTTGTACACGTTGCGTGTTTGTTCACTTTGTATAGCATATCTCTGTACTTAACACAGCTGGGCCATTGTACTGTCTGTTTGTATTGGATGTGGGATTAATGACTAGATATGAATTTGTTTTGATGATTAACGTTGAAGAAGTGTTGGGGAAGAACACAGTATCATACTTTAGGAAGAAGTCAGCGTACCATTGTAAAGAAGGAAACTGTTGTCATGGTGTAACGAAGACCCATGGTAAAGCATTGCCATGATGTTTGAAGTACCGTCATGGTGTATAAAGCATCGTCATGGTGTATAAAGCATCGCCATGATGTATGAAGCGTTGCCATCATATCTGAAACATTATGTTAGTGTATAAAGCATTACCGTGATGTATGAAGCATTATCGTGTTGTATAAAGCGTTATCGTGATGTATGAACCAGTATCGTGATATATAAAGCATAGTCATGATGTCTGAAGCATAATCGTGATGTATAAAGCATTATCGTGATGTATAAAGCATTATCGTGATGCATGAAGCATTATCGTGATGTATAAAGCATCGTCATGATGTCTGAAGCATTTTCGTTATGTACGAAGCTTTGTTACGATAAATGAATCATTCTCATGGTGTACAAAACATCGCCGTGGTGTCTTAATCAGTAACGATATGCGAATCATCGCTGTCATAAATAAAGCATCATTATAATTTAGGGAACATTGTGATCAAGGTTAGCAGTTAGTGACTCCAGGTTTTCTCCTCTGTTTAAAAGGGTTCACATACTGTACCATCAACTTTGCTTCAGCAACTAAATCAACAACCGTAGTTAGGTTTCGTAAGTTCGATCATTGGATGGGTGTTACAACAAACTGGTCGGTCTGCAGGGGTATGTCTTTAAGGTGGACTGGTTGTAGACAATGGGCATTCAAAGTGGTTACGGTTAACGCTAAAATGTTCAACGGACAAGACAATAGCTGGACAAGAATCACGCTGTAAAATCTTTACCTGAGAATTCATAGGTAATTTCTATTGTTTACTAATAATACACATTCAAAGAACATACAAATACTTAGAAAAAGTACTTTTTAAAAAATAAGCTGCGATAAATAACATAACATATTCATAAAACAGTTTTAACACCACAAATGAACGCTTCCTTATGAATTAAATTGAATAATACAATTCATATGTAATGAAAGCAAAATATATACGCAACACAGATGTACCAGAACCAAGAATCAGGAACTCGACAACCTCACACAATAGGAGGCATGTCCCGGTACTCCAATATCCAATACTTGCAAGCTTGAACTACAAGCTCTCCAAAGTCTCTGTACTTCTTCTTTTACGGGGCTGTCTTTGGTCGGCATTGTTCAGAAGCATCTTTGCCTCGTTCAGTCTTTCTTCACCAGCCAAGAACTTTGTCACCTCGAATGGGTGAGATGTCTTCCCACAACCTTCTTGAGACGACAATACCAACCCTCGAGGTCTTTTTGTGCGGGGACCGTCAGTATTGTTGGTACAGTCGGAAAGATTTACCTTGACATCGTTGAGTACAGGTCCGTGGTTGTGGTCTCCAGGTAATTTGGAAATAATGTTGTTCACCGATGAGACTGACCTGCAGTTTTTCTGAATGCATCTCCATGAGATCCAGTCTCTCTATTTCTTCTTGTTCACAGTAGATAAATACCGTATACAAATATGCATCTTCCGCCACGAGAAGTAGGAATAAACTTATTGCCATAACAAGTTGTGGAAATGTTGATGAAAACTGATGAAAAGCATTTTTATCGCATGAAGTTTATGGATGAAAATAAGTAACTCTACTGACGGATTGAGTGAACTAAATTCTCTACAATAAACCCTCTGGTACCCATGTCGTATCTCGTTGTCCGCGAGGACACATTATATTTTGCAGAAAACCATGGTCTTAATCCCTTAAAACTACACCAGTGTCACAACATCAAACATCAAAAGAGTTTTACCTCGAGCCAGTGGTCGAACTTACGGGACTACCCCAGCAGCACTGATACCCTGATACAATTTGGAGTGTATACATGTATCTGCTCTAAAACACGTTACAAAATGGCAAATGACAGGTACTTTAGACGCACGCTGCATCTGGCCAGATGATAATTTGCAAACGTGTGACACGCCCACAGGTTTCGTGACACGTGTAAACAATGATAAACAATACCACAAACCGTGTGTCGTAGATGTATCATGATAAACAATACCACAAACCGAGACACTGACAAGGTCTTTTTGATTTTAATCTAAAAAGGTTCCACAATCGTGGAGCTAGCCGTGTGTATGTCCTACACATATTTGGAGAAATGAAATCTAAATAGCTTTATTTCAAATTCGATTAATTTTATCAATTAATGGGTTGTAAATGCCACGTCCAGTTATGCCAGATTGTGCACGTGAACTGCAAATCTACACACAGAACACACACTGTTCAGATAGGCACGTTTGTTTCGGCTTCAGAGTCAATTATATCCTTTAAATGGCCAGTTAGTTCCGAAAGAGTAATAGCCATAAACCCATTATGTTTAAAATGTCATATAAATTAAAATGCAAATGTAATTTCAGCCTTGTTTGCCGAACCTTACGTACTCATAAGTGGTACTTGACTCAAGAAAGGGTAGGACAATGGAAGTCCAATGAAGGCTACCCGTGAAATATGATCTGCAATCGGCATCTTTTTAGGTGTAATGACAACATACCAACAGTTTTCCTTCAAAGAAACAGCTATTGACATTAGACAAACATGGCGAGGTTGATCTTTATCGTCTAATTATGGGTCAATTATTGCCATTGTAAAACATATGTGTTTGTTCTGTCAATATAGTCATTGTTATTTATGTCAGTTCAAAGCAATTGCGACGCGAATTTCGTCTTACGCATTTCTACCAAAACAAAATAGATTTTGTCAAAAAACATTTGGCCTTTGAAATCTCTGGACGTGTAAAAAGAAGCAAGGCACTGGCAAGCTTTTCGTTGCAAAAGATTTTGTAGACGTGTGAGGATGGATGTCATGGGGTACGTTCTAATAGGTAGGACAGAACATTAACATGTTTTTTTGTCATTTTTGAAACACGTAGTATTTGATATACATTACAGTATGGTGTTAATATCAAGTCTGGACCAGACAACCCTGTGACAGACACCGGGACATTGATCCACTCATATATGAATTAATCAACAGGGTCACCAACCCTAAGACTCGATGGTTGTAACAACAGGCATATGTTGTCGAGACTTTTATTCTTACTCGGAATGTTCATGGCTAAATAACATACAGTCGTCATACACATTAAGAGAGAAAATTGCACGTGATATTTGAATGTATATACAACGACGTCTTCTAGTATTGTGTGTAATTAGGTAAGTTGCTAAGACACCGATCAAGGTATGAGTGACTTTAGTGAGTGAGTGTGCACTCAGCAATATTCCAGCTATATGGCGGACCGATCAAGGTATGCTCAGCGTGGAAGATGTATCATAAACAAAGGCATTTCTTAATAGTACCAAGAGTGAGTGAGTGAGTGAGTACGTTAATTTAGTGTAATGAAATGGGGTTTAACATGGGTCTTAACACACGTCGCTCATGTGACGTGTGAATGTGTGGCTGCTTGTACTAGCCCAGACTTCAGCTGGCTTTATAGTGTTAGCTCCTTGAGATACCATGCCACAGCTGAGCATGAATACCCCACTCAGACACATTATCGACTTTAACCCTACCAATCCTTTTTTCACCTGTTAGTGCCGAGCGCTAAGAAAGGAGAAACAAGTACCATTTGCGAAACGTTTGTTCGTCGCGACCGGGGATCGAACCCGCGACGGTCTCTGTGGATCGGTTTCGAAGTTGGGATCTTATGATCAGGAGTGGAATAGAAGCTGTAGGAATGACGCCACTAATTGAAAATGCTGTGCGATATGGATCGACTTTTGCCAATGACCATTTTAATGTTTGTGCAAAACGAATAGCCTTGCGCAGGCGTTTCTACGCATTAATGCTTGACCGTACAGTGTTTGGGTTATCCCCTGATTTGTCACCCTCTGCACCCGTCTGGGAAGAACTGGAGCAATTTTTACGACGTCATCCGAATCCTCTAACAACAATGCTCGGACTTAGTGAGGTGAAGGTACCAGGGCCCGCTTGCACAGAGCAGTCTTATTTACAATCAATCTTATCCCCCTACAGTCAACTTTACAATCACCATACAATTGCCCTAATCCACTTGCACAAAGACGATCTTAAGACAACATGGATTTAAGATCGCGATCTCAACTAAGATCGAAGTCTTCAACGTTGAAGGTAGAAATTTCATAAACTCGACTCCTGTCACCAGTTGTCTGGAAGAGCGCATAGCAGGCTGCGCAAATAAAACGTGGAACTGGTTACTGCACGCCGCACAACACCTCCCTCAATTGCACCTTGCATGAAAAGAAAAACAACAAAAACAAAACAAAACCCAGGATTCTTTAATGGAAACAATTACGTGGAAGGTAACTTATACTTTTATATATACACTTGATGCACTTGATGGTACATCGGTAGAATTATATATCACCGTAGGCACAGTTATATGTACATTGTGTTGATACATTTGATGTACTGCAGAAGTATGTATCACAGTACATACAGTCATATCCTCCATGCGTTGATACACTTGTATAAGTGCACTTTTAAATCAAATGTACGTCCGTATATTGACTGATATACTTTGATGTACGTGTATATGTGCCATGTGAAGAATTGTTTCACCGGATATCAACTTGGTAAATCTTCACAGGTTTCTAATAATGTATGGGTCATGTTGTACATAGGGCCGATGGTCCACACCATTGTATTGAAACAAAGAATACGATTCTTGTGTTATTTTCACAACAATCACAGGTTCAGTAAATATCAGATTGCCATAAAGAATGATTGTAATGGAAAACATATGAATGAATCACTGAAAATAACTGACGTCACCAGATGTTCACGGAACACCCACTACTTAACACCATGTACAACAGAAATTGCTAGCTGGTATGTAGTAGTGAAATCTCAATATGATAGTCAAGTATGTGAAAGCATCGCGCATCACACTGACAAACTACGTGTTATAATCGGTAATTACCTCTGAATGTAAAAATAACAAATCTGGAATGACTTCACTTAAATTATACACCGGATTGACAGAGAAGAAGTATTGCATCAGCGAATGATGATGAAAACTTGGATATGTTCTCACGTCTCACATAAAGGGACTGTGGGATAGTCCAGTGCTTGAACGCCGAAGACCATGGGTCGATTTCCCACACGGGTACAACGTGTGCGTCCAATTTCAGGGGTTCCCCGACATGATATTGCTGGAGCACTCTTACTCCAAAGGCTCGAATGTGTAAAGGGTTAAGGTTTAACGCTGCATAAAATTTCGGATTCGAACCCGGATCTTCGACGTGACGAGCCAACGCTTTACCCACTAGACTGCCCCCCAGTCAGACGTGAGAAAATATCTACATTTTCACCATCATACCCCGATGGTTTTACATTGCCTACCAAAACCGAGGAGAAGTGTTTTCTGCAACATACATACCGCCAATGATGGGTAATTACAATGTAGATGATCATTTAATGAAGCTACCTAACAATAACTGAAGCGCGCGTAAAATCAATATAACGACAGTAACTATAAGTAGATAATTTAACCTCACCAAATCCGTCGGTCCGGTGGCCGCGCGGTTGAGCGTCTGCCTACGAGTCTGAAATTCAAGGGTTATAATCTCGCTTGGGAAAACACCTGAGTTTGAATTTGAACGATATTTTTTTCAGTTGATTTCAAACACTCATGCATCATTTGAATGTTGATGTTCATATAAAGTTAGGAAAAGTAAAACCTGGGAAGAAGTATTTTAGCGAAAAGTAAAACCTGTCCCTCCAAAACAAAAACCTCAAATTCTGGGAAAACAAGAGATGACCTAATTCATAGTGAGAAGCACACTTTAGGTTTATATTGCAAGTGAAGTCATGACGAGAGAAGGCTTTAACCACTAGACTATCCCACCCACAGGGTTATCCCACCCTGTGTTGGGGAAACATATGAATGTGTCTCTCTCATGTTGATTGTTCCCCGCTGAACTGTTTAAAAGACCAGTTGACCCCTCCCCTCTACAGGTTGTGCTGTCCTCTGTAGTAGCGACGCGGCTCCAGTTGGTAACACCACCGTTGCTACGACATCAACGACCACGACCACAGACAGTACAGATAAGGGCACCTACGACGACTACGGGTCCCAACATTACTACAACCACGACGGAGACAACCACTACGGCAACCACTACGACAACCACTACGGCAACCACTACGACCATCACGGCCACCACTACGGCACCGACTATGGGCACAACAACTACGACCACCATGGTATGACTTATCAATGTTGTTGCCTTGCAACCGTTTTGTGACAAAAAGAAAGACATACAAGTCTCATATGTCTTCACTTCGTAATGAGCACATGGTAACTCATTAACCGTTAGTCGATTGGTTGATTTATTTGTTGCTTGGCTGGTTCATTGACTAATTTATTAGTGAAGTATAGTTTTAAAATTCATTGGTCATGTGTAGTTTGAATAGGCAATGCAAGTCAGAGAAATATACCTTTAAAAGGACTCATTATGATTTAGAAATTACCTTAATTTGCTAATATTTAGATTCATTCATCTTCGGCAAATTGCATCAGGCAGGTGGAACCAAATGCAAAAGAAAGAAGTTGCCTTTTGTGTAAGTCAACTGATATAAGTGATGAATTTCATTAGTTTTTTTATTTGCAGGATTTTGGAAAATGAGATAAAACTGATCGTTCATAAAAGTTTATATTATTTACATAGCATGTTTCACAATTCAATATCTGCTGAGTATTCACGTCGTTCTCGAGTAAACTCACTCAAACTCACTCACGTCGTACTCAAGTTGTTGATGCATAATGTATACTAGTACATGTATATCGAAATCTTTATGACGAGGCTAAAGGTTGGAGACCTAAACCTAAACCTCTGAGTGTAAAATAGTTAAGTGAAAAATCGCCCTGATGCTTACCAACCACTGTTGATAACGGGACATACATGCTTCACTCGTCAGTCTTATGTTACTCTACTTTCACACGTCCATCCCGTGGTACCATACTTTCATTCGACAGTCTTATGTTACTCTACTTTCACACGTCCATCCCGTGGTACCATACTTTCATTCGACAGTCTTATGTTACTCTACTTTCACACGTCCATCCCGTGGTACCATACTTTCATTCGACAGGCTTATGTTACTCTACTTTCACACGTCCATCCCGTGGTACCATACTTTCATTTCTACAGTTTTATGTTGCTCTAATTTCAGTTACATGTTACCCTACTTTCACTCGTCAGTCCCATGTTACCATCCTTTGATATGTCAGTCCCTTGTTACAACGGTTTTAAACGTCAGTCCTGTGTTACCATACTATCATATGTCAGTCCCATGCTACCATACTTTCATATATCTGTCCTGTGTTACCATACTATCATATGTCAGTCCCATGCTACCATACTTTTATATATCTGTCCTGTGTTACCATACTATCACATGTCAGTCCCTTGTTACCACGGTTTTAAACGTCAGTCCTGTGTTACCATACTATCACATGTCAGTCCAGTGTTGCCATACTTTCATATGTCGGTCGTATGATACCATACCTTCACACACCATTCACATGTTCCCTTACTTTCAGGGGAGGACATGTTTGGACACGTGGAGACCAATCTGACTAAAGACCCCAGCCACGCCCACATCATGAACGAGTATCTCAACTACGGCTTTTCCCAACATGGCCACGATAACAAGACGGAGGGATTGCTCGGCAAAATCACCAAATATCTGCGTAACGATGCTGCAACGACACTGATCATGACATCTACGTCAATGACGCTGCTCTGTCTCGCCGTCGGGATGGTGTTGTAAATATTGTAGGAAGAGACCTTTCAAGATTGACAGCGGTGTAGTATCCATGGAAAGAACCTTGGTCATCACAGGCACTTATGTATATTGACACTGGTCAGTTGCATCAACGCGTGTCAGTTCAGTAACGATTTACTTTTCACATGATTAAAGCCATTGTTAATTTATTTCGGAAATTTAGGACATCTATATATTCCGTTTCTAGATTCTCACCCTTTGGACGTGACTCGCCCATCCATCACCACCACCACCACACCACCACCACACCAAACCACAAGCACTATAACAGGGTTTGGGTCCCTGCCTTGACTTAGTCATATTGTGTATTTCTGAGTTAAAGTTTGGTCTATGATAAAAGACGTGTCCATATTGTTATTTATCAAAATGTTGATCAATAAATGTCTTTCTCTTAATTCTTTTACTTTTTCAAAGACTGCCAGGCCTGGATTAGATCAAGAGTATCCTGTCCAGAATATTCACAGAAGCGTCCTACAATCTGATGTTCATGGCAATACACGGCGTGATTCACTACGTGGTAGTCAGTCACATATAGAGTTAACTGTTTCACATACATGTATACTGAATAGCAAAAGAAACGCAATGATTACACGATGCCATTTAGAAAGTGGTCAAATGCAACATATGTCATATTTGGGATTTCACTTTCTCAGTAAAGTACAAATTCTAGTACTTTTTTGGGGTGGAGTCCCATGCGGGATTCGAACCCGCACCCTCAGAGTCAGGCACCTAATCGCCAGCACACAAAGTCAGCTGCCTAACCCGCTCAGCCACCGCCTAACCCGCTCAGCTACCGCGATACTTCCATTTTGTGGAAGTCGCGGTGGCTGAGCGGGTAAGGCGGCTGACTTTGTGTGCTGGCGATTAGGTGCTTGACTCTGAGAGTGCGGGTTCGAATCGGGCTGAACCACTACTACTGTTTGGATCAATACTGGCTGAACCGATACTGCTTGGGTCAATACTGGCTGAACCACTACTGGTAGGGTAAGTACTTGCTGATTCACTACTGGATGGCTCACTACTGACTGAACAACTACCATGTGGGTCAGTACTGGCTGAAGCGCTGCTACTGTTTGGGTCAATACTGGCTGAACCAACAGTGGATGGGTCAATACTGACTGAACAACTACTATGTGGGTCAGTACTGGCTGAAGCGCTGCTACTGTTTTGGGTCAATACTGGCTGAACCAATAGTGGATGGGTCAATACTGACTGAATAACTACTATGTGGGTCAATACTGGCTGAGCCACTAGGCGAGTCACAAGAATTTACAGATGATGTTTCGGCTCTTGGAAAACAACTGCAACTGGGAACCATTTGGTTGTATTGGAAATGAAATTTTAAGTGGCCACCACGTAAAGTCTTTGATCTCCACTCTTGTATTGACGCTGACGTGGATCGTTGTAGTGAAAGTAACAACAGCCAAGTCCCTTGCACGCACCTGGCAAAACGAGCGACTGTCACGGTATTTGGGCCTCTCTTGGTCCATATAGGTCCGTCCGATATGTCATCTGGTATGACATCTGTGATAGTCTTCAGGCTGACTGTATATCTTGATGCAATTGTTGCTCATGCTTTTAACCTTTGGTGTGCATAGGTAATATTTTTTTCAGTCTTCAAACATGTCATTATATACATGCATTTAAACCTCATCACTGTGTCGAGCATCACTACACAATGGCTTATTCACAATGTGAGTGAGTACGTATGGTTTTACGCCGTTTCCGCAATATTCTAGCAATATCACGGCGGTGGATGCTAAAACATGGCTTTCCATGTGGTGAATCGGAGGCACAGGTGTTCGGAGTGATGGGAGAACATTTTAACCACTAGGCTAGCCCACCGATCCTCACTCGAGATGTGATGACAAGTCTTGTTTATCCGTTGTATTATGCATTTAATTTATTCACTGCCATACTATTGTTTGACACCTGGCAAAGTGACAAATCAAAGCAGGCAACACATTAGGTCTAAGTGTTAGAAATCAAGCATCAGTACTTTCAACTTTTCACTTGACCTTTTAACCTGAAGATACATGCCCTTCTCAGTTCTCCATAAAATCGGAACAAGGCGAATTCCAGCAATATGACGGCGGGGGACACCAGAAATGTGTTTCAGACCAATGTGGAAATCGACCACGGATCTTGGGCGTGATGAGCCAATGCTTTACCCATTAGACAACACCAAGGCCCCGCTCGTGTTTGATGTAGAGTGAAATATTTATAGAGCTGAATTCCAGACAAGGGCAGGTACATTTGGCAGCTATATAGATATTGCATGTGATAAACCACATGACAGAAAGCTCTTGAAGAGTCGAGTACAGAAACGCCAACTGACAGCCATATTAACAATCTACACTGATCACTTGCTTGATGACGTGTTAGCATTGACACCGAAACGTCGCATCTACTGGAATAATGAAGTTGTCTATCCATAAATATAAACCACCAGTGACGTCCTCTATTGTCTCGACATGGTCCTCATTTACACGATAAACCTCTACAGGCAGTTTCGGGAGCCATATCCATGAATTCCCGCGTATTTTGTACAGAACTGCACACGTACCAGGGATTTTCTGACGTTGAATTATTATTTTACTTTTATTTTACATTAAACATGCAGCTGTTATGTATATGTGCTAAGGATGAAGAAATGAAATTTTTCTCTCTCGAAAACTCCAAATTTAAACTTGCTCGCCCATGGGCGAACAGTGGCCAATGGGCCAGAATAAATGTTTTGGAGGCTGTAAATGAATTAAAAAATGTTAATAAGTATCATGACACAAATTTCAGCTTGTTGTGACTTGACTCTGCTAACTGACAGTGATTTTGAAAAATCTCGCCCATGGGTGAAAAACATATTGGCCCACAGACGAGAATAATTACTTTCACTGAAAATACATGTTTTTTCTTTCATGCTTTGCAGTTTTTAAATAAATGAACGTGTATTTATTAGTGTCGTGACACGAAATTAAGCTTATTTTTACTTAATTCGGCTAATTTAGAGTGAACTTTTAAAAAGTCTCGCCCATGGGCGTCAGACATTTGGCCCATGGGTGAGAATATTTACTTTTACTCAAAATACATCTTTTTCCATGTTTTGGAGGTTGTGAATGGATGAAAGTATGTTCATAAGTATCATGACATAAATTTCAACTCATTTTGACTTAATTCCGTTAATTTAGAGCGATTTAACAAAATCTCACCCATAGGCGAAAAACATTTTGGCCTATGGGCGAGAATATTTCCGTTTATCCCAAATAAATCTTTTCCAATGTTTTGGAGGATGTAAATGAATGAGGATATATTTATAAGTATCATGGCATAAAATTCAACTCATTTTGACTAAATTCCGCTAATTTGTAACAAGTACAAGAATCTGGACTTCCAGATTCTTCTGTCCGCGGGTCTTGTTTTATCCTTTACACAAGCGTTCCTCTTCACAACAAAATTCGCTTTCCTGTTGTTATTCTATTCTATTTCTGTTTCATATTTTCTTATAAAGATATATGGATGTCATATGTCACCTTGTTCTTATGTTAGTGATCATCATCTATGCGACATGAATTTCTTTTGGGATGATAACATCTTATCTTTTCTCATTGTGCTTCATGACCTAATGGTGAACCTCCCACGGTCCATGATGGCCTAACGGTGAATCTCCTATAGTCCATGATGGCCTAACGGTGAATCGCCTATAGTCCATGATGGCCTAACAGTGAATCTCCTATAGTCCATGATGGCCTAACGGTGAATCTCCTATAGTGCATGATGGCCTAACGGTGAAACTCTCGTAGTCCATGATGGCCTAATGGTGAACCTCTCATAGTCCATGATGACCTAATGGTGAATAACGCATAGTCCACGTTGACCTGATGGTGAATCTCTCATAGTCCATGATGACCTAATGGTGAATCTCCTATAGTCCATATTGACCTAACGGCGAATCTCCTATAGTCGATGTTGACTTAATGGTGAATCTCCTATAGTCCATGATGAGCTAATGATGAATCTCCTATAGTCCATGATGACCTAATGATGAATATCCTATAGTCCATGATAACCTAATGATGAATATCCTATAGTCCATGATAACCTAATGGTGAATCTCTCATAGTCCATGATGACTTAACACTGAATCTCTTGTGCTCCTTGCTGACTTAATGGTGAATCTCTCATGAAACTTGCTGATATCACATTACATAATATATGGATCTCGATGGCCTGAATCTGAAAATGCCTTGGCACCCTACCGAAGATCCACATTAGAACTGACCTTCAGCAACCCATGCTTATTGTAAGAGACAACTAAAGTCATCGGGTGGTCAGGCTCGGGGGACGTTTGATCGGGGTGTCTCATGTTAGTGAATACAGTTACTAGATAACAGTCACTAGAATCCCGGTTTTAACTAAATTATTTACACACCGCCATGACATACAATGTACACCAGTATGTGGAATATTGCTGAGTGTGGGTTAAAACAACAAAGCGATGACCTAAAATGGAACCTGTTCTGACCCTAGGTTACATCTGGACATGCCATGGTGCTTGTTGACTAAACCTAACTGCACTGTCCTAGAACCAAGCTGTCATGGACCAGGGAGGTTCGTGGCCTCACCCTTAATATGGCACGGACCTTGGCAGTCTAACCTGAACTGTCCTTTCTTCAGTGGAGGTTGCCAGGTTTCTTTTCACAATTGTTTTCATGATTATAATCAACAGGTTCAAGTGGTCAGGACTGGGCGCCTCCA
Organism: Haliotis asinina; assembly: GCF_037392515.1. NCBI lineage: Eukaryota > Metazoa > Mollusca > Gastropoda > Lepetellida > Haliotidae > Haliotis > Haliotis asinina. The sequence goes on along the minus strand of NC_090293.1, from coordinate 24,305,881 downwards.
TTTTGTTCAAAACAATGGCAAGAATATGGTGTGGAATCTGACTGTTCAATAGAGGGACATCACAGTTGTAGGTACTGGTATTGCTGCAAAATTTCAGCCTATCTCGGCAAGGGGTACAACTAGATTTCATACCGAGTTAACGCCTCTTCCTCGAAGGACGGCATGGTAGCCAAGTGATTAAATCGTTGGTTCGTCACGCCGAAAACCCGAGTTCGATTCGTCCACATGGGTACATTGTCTGAGGCCCATTTTGTTGCTGGAATATTGCTAAAAGCGGCGTACAGTCATACTCACTGACCTGACTCCACTCATACACGACAGTGTAAGTGGCCTACACGGACAGGTATGTCGTTTTCAACATAACACGCACGACAAACACAGATCTAAGACAGTTCTATACGTGTTTGCGTCACCTTGCCTTAACAAGACATAGTTTAGTCTTGGCACTGTTTACGGATAATGGCACTACTGGATTCCCGCATGATAACATGACATTTAACCATGTGAAAGATTATTTTAAAGAAGGACTCTGTTTATTTAGTATGGCGTAATGGTTTCAACCAGAAATATAATTCACCCGTGAAGGCCCCGGGGTAGAATAGGCCTTCAGCATCTCATGCTTGCCACAAAAGGCGACTATGCTTGTCGTAAGAGGCGACTAACGGGATCGGGTGGTCAGACTAGCTGACTTGGTTGACACATGCCATCGGTTCCCAATTGCTCATGTTGTTGATCACTGGATTGTCTGGTTCAGACTCGATTATTTACAGACCGCTGTAGTGCGGCGTAAGACTAAACTCACTCACTCACTCAGAAATATAATTCTCCGAAGTAAATATGTTAAATGGACATAACAAGAACATGTCACAATTATTGTTAAAAAGGGTAATATTTCGAGTTTCTTGCCAGCATCTACTTACCTACCTGCCGACCTACCTACCTGCCTGCCTGCCCGCCTGCGTGCCTGCGTATCTGTCTATCTACTCTCTCTCTCTCTCTCTACACACACACACACACCTCCTTCTCTCTCTATCTTTCTCTCTCTCTCAATGATGATGAGCGGTTACCATCAGTATATGTTTTCCTCGATGGTTAATACATTGTTTGCCTATCTGTCTGTCTGTTTATGAGTAGATGGGAGTGTTTTCTCTATGAACTTCTGAATGGATCTTATGTCACGGGTACGCTTAGCGTGTCATCTACCATAACGTCAAACATTTGTTCTTTGTTGAGTCTAAGGTTGATTTTGCATGCAACGTATATTTACCTACAAAATCCTATAAATACAGCAACGCATATCACAAGTCTTGTCCAACCCAGCGCCAGAAGATCATGGCAAACCTTCTTTTAATCCTGCTCTGCATTGTTCCCTGTAAGTATGAAGATTACATTTTGTCTTGTATATTAGGCGGTGGGGTAGTCTAGTTGGTATTTTAGCGTTCGTTCTCCACACCAAAGACCTGGGTTCGATTTCTCACATGGGCGAAGTACATTTCGGGTGTCCCCTACCCTAATGTTGCTGGAATATTGCTACCAGTGACGTAAAACCTTTGTCACTTATATGCTCAGACTGAAATAGTTATTAACAGTGGAAGTGGAGGGGGGCCTGATGGTTAAAGCCTTTTGTTCTTCACTGCGAAGACCTGGGTTTGAATCTCCAAATTGGTACATTCTGTGAAGAACATTTCGGGTGTTCGCTGCCGTGATGTTGCTGGAATATTGCTAGAGAGACGTAAAACCATACTCACTCACTCACAGACTGAAATGTTTACTGACCGCAGGGGTACACTTGTCGTTAAACCATGTGTGAAGCAAAGCAACAACCCAACTACTAAACTAAACTCACTCACTCACTGTTGACAGTGGCCAGTGCGAGAAAAGGCGATGGTGTCCGAGAAGCGAACAACTATATCCGGACTATGTGTCCAGCGGTAGACGAATGTCAACCAGCCACGTTTACAGGATCCAACTCCGTGATGCCGTGCGAGTATGTAATAGTGATTAGCATATACTAGTGCTTCTCTGTGGCCGTACTCCCATTCTCTTTGGAGTTCAGGCCCGTGAAGTTCCGGGGTAGAATAGGCCTTCAGCAACCCATGCTTGCCATAAAAGGCGATAATTGCTTGTCGTAAGAGGCGACTAACGGGATCGAGTGGTCAGGTTCGTTGACTTGGTTGACACATGTCATCGGTTCCCTGTTGCACAGATCGATGCTCATGCTTTTGATCACGAGTGTCTGGTCCAGTCTCGATTATTTACTGACCGTCGCCATATAGCTGGAATATTGCTGAGTGCGGCGTAAAACTAAACTCACTCACTCACTCTGTTTTAGTTCCACGTGTCTCCAATTTCTTGAATGCAAATCATATTATACTGGAAGAAAACAATACCTTTACAAAATATATTCGACTGTATTCTTTCACAAGGGATAACTATTTCAATATTTCAACATTTCAAAAATAATGTACACGTTCATTTGATTACTGAATTTTTAAAGGATATTATTTCAATTGATAGATTTTGAGATGTATTGTCATAGGTGTGTGAATATTAATTTGAGAGAATGAATGAATGACTTTCACTGTTAGTGGCATTACCTTTAAAGGGCTTCAAGTAGCTGAAAGTTGTTTTCATGTCACGTCTTTTTAATCGTGGAACATGTGTTATTGTAATGAATGGCAAATGGCTGAAGGGATTATGTAATTCCAGCTAGGGTCCATGCAGGAGGCAAACGTACTGTAAATCCCCATGGTCCTCAGAATGGTGATCTACCTTCAGTTGTTGGAAACCTATACCCATTTTACATAGACAGACATAGTGTTTTATGGTTGTAACGTAAATCTGTGATAGACTGGTTAATTTTACTGTCCTTTACAGATAGGTATGTATATATCAATTTATTTCTATTTTATTTATACATTTACAAATTTACAACTTTCATACTGACGATACGACTGAAATGCCGCGATGAGACTTTAACTCATTCACTGCTTGGCTGTAAATTCAGACATACATAATTTACAAGGGTAGTGGGGTAGGCTTGCGGTTAAAGTATTCGCTCGTCACGCCGAAGACCCAGGTTCTGTTCCCTACATGGGTACAATGTGTGAAGCCCATTTCGGCTTCACACATTGCTAAAAGCGGCGCAAAACTAAACTCGCTCACTCACACATAATTTACATTTTTCTGTAAAGATATTCACAACTCTATCTGCTAATCTGCCGCTGGTGTCATACTTACAACAATTATTTCCCAGTTAAATTTAAATATCACACTTATCATACTTATACAATGCCACATTCATTATACAGGAATATTTTGTACCCAGTTTTTACATATACCTGTATCACATTAAAGACAACTGATAATGCGCATCAGTAAAAGATTTTCATTTCCATGTTTTATGCATGTAAATTTGCTTTACCCAACTGTCCATGAGCCAATGTCACAAAACTTTCGGCAGCCTAAGATCATGTAACGTTTCCCGTAACATTTGTAGCTGACATACTGTAACAAAGAAGGTGCAAATGCTACGAGAAAAGTTACGAGATCTTAGACTTACGATAGTTTTGTGAAACAGGGCCCATGCTTGTAAGTTTCGTCTTTTTTCGACATTTGCTTATGCTTTTATGCATGATATTGGAACATGCTAAAGAAATACAGATCCTTCTACCCCAATTTATTGTGTAGAAGGCATAATGTTGCCCTGAACTATTATTTTTAAGGTTCGTGGGTGCATGGTTTAACGTTATAACAGTCCATGGGAAAAGATACTCTATTACATAATACATGGAGTAGAGCGAACTGTACCTCTTTTCAAAGGTATCAACTTTCACACACTCAGGAATTAATCTAGGCACAAAACAAAAAAAAAAAGTGACGATGTCGGTGACCAAAATTAACAATCCTAGTTCAGCGCAAACTGATGGAATCTTCCAATGATGTGTTTGCCCCCACAACCTTAAGATGCGTGTTGCCGTGAAAACAAATGATCAATAGTTGGAAGACGGTTTATGTTTGAGTTAAATATCTTCTCTATATTATTTAATCACATCTGTAAATTAAATAATTATTGTTGTAAACCACATTGTACAATATGACCGTGGCATTTCTACTTCCAGATGAAGCTGACTGGCACATTCCACAAATCCATTGTGGGACTGTGTAGATACATGTAGTCGCTGTTTACTTGTGATTTGAGCTGAGACATATCCGTCGAAAAGTGTTAAACGTATTGTTTCCACTAAAATTTTAGTGATGTTACCAATTGTGTGTTTCATTACAAGGAGGAAGATGAGAATGGCGTAATGGCGTCAATCAATACATTGTGACGTCATGCAAAAAGTGTATTTTATCACCTGATAAAGTACTGTTGGCGCCTTTGATCTTTTAGCGGAACATAATTGATATCATAATTGATGCTTATAAGGATCATATTAAAAATGTGTTTTGTCACAGTTGTAAAGATCATATTAACGATAATTCTTTAAGTTTGGAAGTAGCCTATTAGCATAAATTGTTTAAATGTGTGAGTGGGTGAGTTTAGTTTTACGCCGCACTCAGCAATATTCCAGCTATATGGCTGCGGTCTGTAAATAATCGAGTCTGGACCACACAATCCAGTGATCAACAACATGAGCATCGATCAACTGGGAACCGATGACATATGTCAACCAAGTCAGCGAGTCTGACCACTCGATCCGGTTAGTCGCCTCTTATGACAAGCATAGTCGCCTTTTATGGCAAGCATGGGTTGCAGAAGGCCTATTCTACCCCGTTACCTTCATGGGTCGTTTAAATGTGTAAATACTTCATTTAAAATATTTTCATACACTGAAAATTGCATTACTGGATGATTTCTTCCTCTTTGATCAGTGTATCCCGCGGCCTATTTAATGTAGGGGAAATCACAGGAGTAACGAAGCCCTCTATGACTGCCACATCTTTAACCCTCGTGAAATTTTAACCCGTAAATCGAACCCACTATCATGGGTTTCTGACCTACTTTATGAACCCTCACAGATATTGACGCAGCAATCTAAAGTAAGACTGAAGGGATCGAGTTGTAACTTCAGGTTGCGTTGTTTATTGTCAGAGATTGGGAGTACTACAACAGCTGCTATCGACAGACGGTGAAAATCTGTTCACTTGAGAACTCTACCGAATTCAACACAGCAATGAACAAGAAGCGGGATAACTGCATGAGTCAGTGTGAGACAACTCTATGTAAGTTTTATTGGAAAACATATGGCGTGAGTGAGTAAGTGAGTGAGTGAGTGAGTCACGGCGGGGGACACCAGAAATGGGCTTCACACATTGTACTCATGTGGGGAATCGAATCCTGCTCTTGGCACAGTTAAGGTAACTCGTCTTAATAACACATACTGAAGGGCGGTGGGGTATCCTAGTGGTTAAGGTGTTCGCTCGTCACGCCGAAGACCCTGGTTCATTTCCCTATATGGGTACAATGTGTGAAGCCCATTTCAGGTTTTCATACCCCCGATATGGAAGTGGAATTTTGCAGGAAACGGCGTGAAACTAAACTCGCTCACATAATGTGCTGAAATACTCGGTATTTGTGTAATATTTGGAATTTGTACGTTTCGGGGAAAGTCGGAGGTGAGTTTCACATTTATACACGTTGCCGTACATATAGCCCCATTTACGGTCGATATTTAAAGAAAATTTAAGACATGTAAATCTTCTTTTCAGCTTTTGAAAAATGTGATGGCTACGTTTCCAAAAGTACAACTACAGTTGCTACTACTATAACAACTACTACTGCTGCAGCTGCTACTTCAACCCAGTCTGCAATAGCCACAGCTCCTGCAGGTGGCACCTTTGTTAACAGTCAAGCACATACTTCATGCAGTAAAAGCTAAGTCTCAAAATGGCCATAACAACGTGTCTTCACTGACAATATTCTAAAAAGGACATAAAAAATATTATGTAAAATTTTAACTCATTCACCCACTCAAAACAATTAAGTTCATTTGGTTTTGAAACTTTATAATGGTAACATTAAAACTGTCGTGTGTGACGGAACATGTATATTCTGACCAATAATGCAAGGCGAACAGTGGCGACTTCAGCATGATCATGTTATTTATGATTCGTGCTTAACGCAGACAATAAATAATCATATCTGGACACTACAGTGACCAACATCATGAGCATCGATCAGCGCAAATGGGTTACGATGACATGTCACCAAGTCAGCAAGTATGACAACCCAATCACGTTAGTCGCCTCTTATGACAAGCATGACTTACTGAAGAGTTCACCAGGGCCCTTATTCTCGAAACGTTCGTAGCCCTAAGAATTCTTAACTTTGATTGTAGTTAGTGTGTTAAGAGTAGGCTTAAGAAGTTCGTAGGGCTACGAACGTTTGGAGAATAACTAGCCTGGAGCTTGACATGGTTAGTCTGTATTTCTCAACACGCTTACTGATAAATAAAAGGAGGGAATATGACCGACAAGCGGTCGACCCTCTTTCAGTCTGAATATTTTCTATAAATAATCTGTTGTTTATACATTCACATCAGGGCAAAAAGGTGACAACGATACTGAGGCCGCTGACGATGAAGGTGTTGACGACGACACCTTCAACTGGTTGGACCTGCTAGGTAACTCCGGGATGTGTCTCAAAGGAGGGTACTTGGTGGCACTCGTCACCGTCACAACCAAATGGATCTGATGACGAAGAGATGACTTGTACATCAAGGGAGAGAACTCCAGATCACTCCTAATTGTTCAAAATGAAAAATATCTCTGGATTAAATATTTCCATCGCAAAAATGCCACTCTTTTCTCTTTTATCCAGTTCTAATATCTGGATTCTAAGTATTTATTCTATAGATAATTTCGCAGTTAATCAGGTTTGTTACCGAATATAACAGTTATATTTCCACTGACTAACGTTAACAAGAGCAAGAGTGTAATAAAGATAAGTCTTTCATTTAAAAACACTTCAGAGTGCTTGACTCCAGTCTCAAAAATACGAGTTTTGAATTGAAAATTGAATGAGAAAATTAGCGTGGACTCAAAATGGACAAATCACATGCGGGTCATCGTAAACAGATGAGAAGAGTGAGTGAGGTTAGTTTTACGTCGCACAACGCAATTGGACTACGATGACATGTTTGAACCGAGTCAGCGAGCCTGACCACCCTATCCCGTTACTCGCCTTATGGGTTGCTGAATACCCGCACCTTCACAGATCAAACAGGACAACAGAGTTGTTGGATAAGAGTAGACATATAGCATATACCATCCTAAGATTCGAAGGACAATAGGCCTAATTGAGCGCTTATGGAAAAAGTAGCTTAATAAAGGAGGTGTGAAGATATTCAACTTCAACTTCTTTATTCTCATAAAACCACAAGAGCAAAGGTGGTACAAGAGCAAAGAATATATAATATTAACAAATGTACATTATAAGATGCTGACTGGTCGAGATGGGGCCATGGGCTCATGTACCCTCGAGGAGTGTTCATGTTCCCCGAGCCCGAGGGACTGATGAACAACCTATATATCTTACCGAACACCTGAATTTTAATTTTTAACTGCTTGAAGCACTTCTGTTGAATGAGAAGCGAATCGACATTTTGCAGACGACACAAGGTAAACAGATTTAGAGTTATCTCCCTTCCATCGATTTTCAATCGCAAAACATCGGTAATTTCCGTGCATGATGCGTGATTCAATGTCATTCGAGGCAAAGTACTACCATGAAGCACCAGAAGAGCTCGGAATTCCCAGCGGTGTACATTGAAAATAATACATCGCCTGTAAGCAGGGTACATTGAAAATAGTAGAATAGCGCTTAGCCAATCGGAAAGCGACATTCATGTGTGAGGTAAGATAAAAATATCAGCATGAGTCATGATGATGAGACTGTTATTTACGTAACAATTCATACAAGTGAGAGATGAAAAGTGATAAACATTTGCTAAGTTTAAAGTTGACAGGCGATATAACCTTGCTAAAAGTTGATAAAATGGCCCAGCTGTTATATTTTGGTGGGGGTATGAATGATTTTCTGTAAGAATTAAGTGACATACATTTAGAAAGATAATGGAATTCGTCACCAACTAAGTTGCAGTCGGATAATCTACAAATTCTTTCTTCTCTCGGTATGTTCTGGCACCTGCCAGTTTCGATCGGAAGGTTTAGATTTGAGGTTCTAAATTTCAAAATAGGGATATGTATAGATTTTGGAAATACAAAATATGTTTCGAAGGACAGTGTTTTTAAAAAGTATTGATAATAGAATAGATAGAATAGATCTGGGACGTTTATCTTCTTGCCACTTTTTAATAAATTGATCTGTTAGGATTTGTTTTGCATTTAAAACTAAGGACTTTGCAGAATATGCCGAGTGTTTTACATATATTTAGGATAAACCGATTCTGTCTCATAAATGTTTTATGGAGTGTAACCAAGGGTATGCCGTAGGGTGTTGTTCATAGTCATGACTAATATGTTGGTATAAAACATGAGATAGTTTGACCGTCTCAGTTGACGCGAGTTTATGTCAAAAAGACAACATATTGACATAGATTCTTTTATGTAAAGGGATTCTACCTAATTCGCCATAAACCATAAAGTCTGGGGTGGACTTTCTAGGACTGCCGGCAATTCTTGGAAACTTTAAATGGACTCTTTCAATAGGTTCTAGTTTCTAATGCCCCCATATTTCGGATCCTTATGTAAGGATTGGTGATATCATAACATCAAAAGCTGACATAAAACTATCAAGTGGTAGATTTACATTTCGTGGTTTCTTTAAGAGACAGTAAATCGCTTTTGCGGCATTTGCTACTACTCGTTTAATACCGGTAACCATTCTTTTATTTCTATGGAATTCTATTCCTAAATAAACATAGCTATCAACGATATTTAAGTTTCTATTTCCATATCTAAATTCTAATATTGATGTTTTATCCGGCCCCACACAAAACAACGACTTTGTTTTTGATAAATTAACGTTTAATTTTAATCATAAAATGAGTCTTACGAGTTTTGAAGATCGTCTTTTGTTTTTCCAGAAAGAACTGTATCATCTATATAACCGTCTATAATAGTACTAAAAAGTTGTAAGAATACTTCAGTAACAGTTCATTTTCACTGGACCTCTCTGATTTAACTCCATCGCAGCCGAATTCTCACACTGGTGGTTTTATAAATCGTTTAGAAAGATTGCAAATAAGATCGGTGACAAATTTTCTCCCTGGCGAACACCTTTTTCACAAGGAAAATAACAAGAGGAATCATTGTTGAATTTTACAATCGATTTAATGTTATCGTACATGTTTGTAATAAGTGTGACGAATTTACTGTGAATTCCAGTCTTCCGTATCTTCGTCCACAGACCAGCTCTCCAAACAGTGTCAAATGCTTTCGTGAAATCAATAAACGCGCAGAAGAGTAACGTTCTTTCTGAAACCCGCTTGTGCGGGGGTAATTAAATTGTTCATTTCTAGAAATTCCGAAACCCTAAGATTTAAAATACACGTGAAAATGTTTCCTACACAGATTGTTATTGGTTTGTATGAATTAGGGTCATTTTGATCGCGTTTGTTTTTGCATACGGGTTTTATAATACCAATTAGCCACGATTCGGGAAGTTTCCCAGTTGAAAGTATAAGATTGAAGAAGTCGACGTAATGCGGGGTAGTATATCCACTGAGTCAATAATATAATCATTTTCAGCATTATCTATTCCACTGGCTTTACCTCTCTTCAATTTTGTAATAGTTCTCTTTATTTCTTCCCGAGTGACAGCTTTATCTTATATGCTACAGTTGAGATTAAAATCTGTTTTTTCGTGTGTGGATTCATTTCCGTCGTCGTCAGCTTGGTTGTTGACATTTAAAACTTTATAATAATCATAAAAAGAATCGCTAGTGGGACATTTTTCATTTCCAGTGAAGCATCTATCTCTAAAGGTGTTCCAGTATTGCTTTAGTGACTTCTTAAATTATTTCTAAACGTTCTTTGGAATGAGGTTTTGTGGATTCGGATACATTTATCTAAACTTTTTTTTTTAAATTTTCGTTTCTGTCTTTGAACATTGGCAGGGGTATTAGATTTTTAAACTCTGCGTTTAGCTTTATTGAATCGGCGTCCAAAGTGCCTACATTCATTACCGAACCTACCCGTGAAGGTCCCGGGGTAGAATAGGCCTTCAGCCACCCATGCTTGCCATAAAAGGCGACTCAGCTTGTCGTAAGAGGCGACTAACGGGATCGGGTGGTCAGGTTCGCTGACTTGGTTGACTGATGTCATCGGTTCCCAATTGCAAAGATCGATGCTCATGTTGTTGATCACTGGATTGTCTGGTCCAGACTCGATTATTTACAGACCGACGCCATAGCTGGAATAGTGCTGAGTGCGGCGTAAAACTAAACTCACTCACTCATTACCGAACCAAGGTTGGTGTTTTGTTTATTACGGTTGATATGGCGCGCGGGTGTTTGTCGTACCGAATGTTTCACGTGCGGCGTTAACTAGCACGTGCGTGAGGCTATCCGAAAGCGTGTCTATAATAGACAAGTTTCCTTTGTTGGATAACGAGCGAGCGATGTGCAACATCTGTAAGTATATTTGCTTCATTAATACCTGTGTTTTGCCGATATTCACCTTCCTTTTCTGTGTTGTAATGTTTAGGTTTCGATATAGAATCTTTGTGAAGGTTTGGGGCTTGAGAGAGTGATTCTGAGTTATCATTTGATACCCCTTTCAAAGTGAATGGGGTCAAAGGTCTGGGGCATGTCTTTGGTGTCTGCGGTCAAAGTTGTTTAATCCAAAATGTTGTAAATAGTTCAAGAGAAAGCGGAGAAGTAATAACATAATCTATTAAACTTTTGTCATTCCTGGTGACTTAAAATACATTTCTATCTTTACCCATTCTTCCGTTCAATATAAATAAATTCAGAGTTTTTGCAATTATCTGTCAATTTGGAACCAAAGTTATTTACTTTTCCATAATCCCGCGAGGACCTTTCTAATCGGAGATGATTCTTATTTGAATACATTTCAGGAGAAATATCTTTTGTTTCGTCTAAATCAAACTCCTCAGTGAGGAACTTATCATACTCAGTTTAATGACATAACGTATCTTGCATTAAAGTCAACCATTGGTGTGATATAGTCACTCATTTCCAGAACAGAACTTTCTAAATCAGAAAAGGTGTCATTTGTAACGTTCTTTAGGCCTTCTTGTGGGATATATACAATTCCCAGAAAAATGTCATTACCAACTTGAATAAGTCTTTAGATATTTTTACCCACATTATCCAATCATTTTTCTTATCTAATACATCAATGATATTTTTATACTTATTTCTAACAGCAATTCCAATACCACCTGACTTTCTCAGTGATCTAGTTCTATGCTGTAAGTATAAGGTGTTGCCTTGGATATAGCATCTAATATGTCAGTTTTAGTCTCTTAAAACCAATAATGTCTTTTGTTTCAATTAAGTTTTAAAATTCAGTATATTCCAGTCTTTTGCGGAGACCACGTACATCAGTACTTACAAATGAAATATGGGTGAAGTTATTACAAAGAGTTCTCTGTCTGTTATCGTCATCACCATCATCAACAACAATATTATCAACATCATTGTTATCAAAATCATTATTCTCAGCATCATTATCATCAACACCAGTAATCTCAACATCATCATTATCAACATGTTCAGTACCACTATGGTCAAAATTACCACGATCACTACCAACCTGGTTAGCATCACTATGTTTAACATTACCTTGTTGAGCCTGGACATGTTCAACATAAGCAAGATCACCATCAATATATTCAACACCACCATTGTGATCAACATCTTCAACATTAACTTGTTCAAAATAAACATGTTTAAGATGAACATGATTAGTGTCATTGTGATCAGTATTAATATGTTCATCACCGATTCGTTGAACATAAACATGTTCAACATAATCAGTATCGTTGTGATCAACATCAATATGTTGGACATTAACCTGTTCAGCTTAAACATGTTTTACCTGATCAGTATCATTTTGGTCAACAACAATATGTTCAACATCAACATGTTCAACATTAGCATGTTCAACATCAACATCCTCAACATTAGCATGTTCAACATCAACATCCTCAACATCAACATGTTCAACATCAACATCCTCAACATCAACATGTTCAACATCAACATCCTCAACATCAACATGTTCAACATCAACATGCTCAACATTAGCATGTTCAACATCAACATCCTCAACATTAGCATGTTCAACATCAACATCCTCAACATCAACATGTTCAACATCAACATCCTCAACATTAGCATGTTCAACATCAACATCCTCAACATTAGCATGTTCAACATCAACATGCTCAACATTAGCATGTTCAACATCAACATCCTCAATATTAGCATGTTCAACATCAACATCCTCAACATTAGCATGTTCAACATCAACATCCTCAACATTAGCATGTTCAACATCAACATCCTCAACATTAGCATGTTCAACATCAACATCCTCAACATTAGCATGTTCAACATCAACATCCTCAACATCAACATGTTCAACATCAACATCCTCAACATTAGCATGTTCAACATCAACATCCTCAATATTAGCATGTTCAACATCAACATCCTCAACATTAGCATGTTCAACATCAACATCCTCAATATTAGCATGTTCAACATCAACATCCTCAACATTAGCATGTTCAACATCAACATCCTCAACATTAGCATGTTCAACATCAACATCCTCAACATTAGCATGTTCAACATCAACATGCTCAACATCAACATTATCAGCATCGTTGTGATCAACATCTGTAGGTTGGACATCAACTTTTTCAGTATCATTGTGTTCAACATCGGTGTTTTCAACAACAGGTTGTTCAACACAGACACGTTCATCATCAAAACGGTTAGCTTTATTATGATCAACCTATTTATGTTTAACATAAAGTCGTTCAACACAAAGTCAAACAGTTTAGGATCATTGTGATCCAAATCAACTTTTTCAACAGGAACATGTTCAACATCAACATGATTGGCATTATTGTGGTTAACATCAGTATCTTTAACATCTACTTGTTCAACGTGATTAACACCATTTTGGTGGACACCAATATATTCAATGTGTTCAACATCAATGTGTTCAACATAAGCATGTTCAGTGTTCACATGACCAACAGCAGCACAGGACACATCATACACACTATTATTACATCTGATGTCAGTATGAATGGTAATATCATCATGTTTGTCATTGTTATTTACATTATGCAATGTGTTATCAGCATCCATATTCAGAGAACACTAGTACTCATTGATGTTCACTTGTTTATGGGTAGTATTCTCATTTAGGATCGGATGCATTTTACCATGATTTATTTATTTATTAGAGACATGTCAACAACACTTCTAGCACTGTGATGCGGTGGGGTAGCCTAGAGGTTAAAGCGCTCGCTCGTCACGCCGAAGATCCGGGTTCGATTCCCCACATGGGTACAATGTGTGAGGCCCATTTTCTGCCGTGATATCGCTGGACTATTGCTAAAATCGGTGTAAAACCAAACTCACTCGCTCTAGCACTGTACGTTTCTTTGGTCTCATTTGTGTGATCCCTGGGAACAGGGTTTACATCTCTGGAGTGTTTGATTTTTAACAATAGTGTGTAACGTTGGTTTGAAACAGTTTTAATAGCACATCGGCACTGATTCAGTTTATCGTTAAAGACTTGTGTGTAAAACTTAACATGCTTACATGATATTGGACATAGGCTATCAGTCTGACCAGGCTCCTGAACACCAGTGGTGACCGATCTGAGCACGTGTTGTGAAATAATCGAATTGAGCACGTTAGAAGAAATAGTCGAATTGAACGCGTGTAGAGAATAGATGGCAAAGAATACCTGTGGGAAATAGGTCGCAAGGAAAACTATAGAGAATATGTCGCAAGGAGCATGTTCAGATCAGGTCTCAAGGAGCACATGTGGAGAACAGATCACCACAGTTATGGAATACTTTCGTCACTGGATGTCACTGTGACAGTAAATCCAAGTGCCGTAAAATCATTAGATTTAAAGAGCGAATAAACTCTGGTACTCTTTTTACCACTGCATGTGGAAGACTTCTGGTTAGTCATAAACGGAACACCATTATTTTAATACAAACTTGTGGTTAATTCATACCAAGCGCTTAACAGTTGCTAAAACGCCCTCTGCCTCTCTCGCCCGAAAACGAAACCACAGACAGGTTACTTAACACTGTCGCAAGAGTCTTGTAGTGTCGTCATAGAAGGAACGATTTTCAGTTAGTTGTATAGAAAATGTGTAGGAAACTCGTCATTTTGCTGATTTCTCGACGTCACCAAAGACATGCCGAATTGTTATGCTGCCGTCAATTGCTCCTCGGGGTCGGGTGATGGTGTCACTATGCACAGATTTCCACCGGACCCCGTAGTCAGTGCTTAAATTGGTTGCTTGTGTGTGCGAAGCGTGCGTTGTGAAAGACTGCGGTATATACTAAATCGGGTGGTTCGCCCCCTACCACGCTTCCAGGATAGAAAATGGTGATCGAGTTTATAAAATCAGGACTGCTTACTACACATTGCAGACCAAAAGGATTTTGCATGAATATAACGCTTTCTTCCTCGGAAGTGAGATTGTGGTCGAAGTGACAATATTATCGAAGTAATATTATATCGACCTCCGCCTCGCTGCCAAGAGTGAATTTGTTACGTTATAAGCAATGTCACGTTAAATCCTATTGTCCATCGATAAAACACATATTTTACTACCAGTAGAAAGTAATTTAGATTTTCTAAGTCGGTGAAAACAAACTCAAATAGCATTAATTAAAATATTAACTCATTCACTCAATATTTGATGATATTTGGACTTCAGGGAAATTTCCGTCTTCATGGCGTGATGCCATAGTAGTACCAATACCTAAACCTGGACGTGATCATACGGATCCATCCAATTGTCGTCCGATTTCATTAACTAGCTGTGTTTGCAAGACCATGTAACGCATGATAAATAACTGACTTGTTTCGTACTTGGAAACAAATAACCTTATCACAGATATACGCCATTTTTGAACATCGTGAATTCACGGGTTTGTTTTCATCAAGTTAGAAAATCAAAACTACTTTTTAATAGTACTTAAATATGTATTTGAATCATGACCAAAAGAAGTTTGCATGACACAACCTTCACTTGCTAAGTTTACTTGGTTTGTAAACGTTCACTCACCAGTATGTAGACACTTGTCAATATACGTCTTCATACTTGGTCTCATAATCCTAATTACTTTATAATCATTCTTGTATGCGTATTTGAACGTAATACAAAGAGGCGATCAGCTAATGTATAACAAGAATGTAATATCTAAACATTTTATGGTTTGCCTATATGAATCATAATTCGCACGCACGCCCTAGTGTATGTCGTCTGTATCATTACACTTCACGACGAAACAATGATTTTGTTGAAAGCTACGACAACTTAATAAAAAACAAAATGCAAATAGTAATATTAAAGCAAATTAAAGTTATAGGAGCAATGCAAGGCTATTAACTTGGTCGAGGAATGTATACATCAATATCTACAAACAACGAGTGATATATAATTCATCGGCAGATTTCCCAAGTGATGTGTCTTTTAACGGTCTAATATACGAAAACGTGATGTATCGTTTCAGGTTTTTCACATTGCAGTATAGTCTCATTGGTCACCCAAGATAGCCCACCTGGCAACTAATTGCATAATGTGCGTCATTCTTTAAAAAAAGTAATTTAGTTTAGCCAATAATGAGCAATCAATCAATGTGTTGGCGATTAATCCTTCGAAAGAAGGGTGTTGTTTTTATATAGACACAGACACGACAGAGCGTATTCAGAAAAGATTATTAAATGTACATACATAAACACTGCCTTTTGACAAATCCCCCATTTATATCTGCATAAAACTAACTAATCAATCAGCCCGTTATTGGTTAATCCTTTGATCTATCCAGACACAAGAAATACCAAATGGGGACCTTTGTCGGGTAATCTAAGTGGCGTTACCACTAATTATGTCTGTTATGAATTCATTACCTGAGCATCAAGTGAATGATGACAAATAACGTGTAGGTTTATACCACCTAACGCGGATTACAGCATAGCGACACCAAGTGATTTTGAAATGTGTAATGTATTTGTGTTCACAAGTATTTGATGAGCATGATGATGTCCAAAATAATGCAAACATGAAACAAATACCAAATTTAACTAAACAAGACCACAGGCCGTGGATGCTGATTTGGGTTAGACGACACGTTCTGTGTACTGGCCATGAGGGACCCATGAATGTCCCGGGGTAGAATAGGCCTTCTGCAACCCATGCTTGCCACAAAAGGTGACTATGCTTGTCGTAAGAGGCGACTAACGGGATCGAGTGGTCAGGCTCGCTGACTTGATTGACACATGTGATCGGTTCCCAGTTGCGCAGATTGATGCTCATGTTGTTGATCACTGGATTGTCTGGTCCAGGCTCAATTATTTACAGACCGCTGCCATATAGCTGGAATATTGCTGAGTGCGGCTTAAAACTAAACTCACTCACTGACCTTTAGGTAGGTGTCCCGCTCTGAAGGTGTGTGTTGGAATCAATGGGATTCAACTCCAAAACTTTCTAGAATCTGTACTTTGCTAAGAATGTGTACTCCGAAGTATAACATATGTTACACTCTCTAAATGGCATCGCGTGTTCATGATGATGAATAAAAACGGAGCTACTCAATAAAATCGTAAACAGAAAACGTTTGGCACTAGTTATCTCCAAACTGCAACAAATGCTTCACTCAGAACCTCCAGGCATAGTTGATAGTATCCTTCAGCGATAAATCACACCGATGTATTGAATAAATGTCTGTGCACAACATTAGATGTCTTGCATTTAATTCCAAACGACCTCTCGTTCTTGAAGTGTTATGATTTATGTGAAATCAATAATTGTCATACTTTAGGCATTCAAGAAAATAAGCATACATTCGCATACTAAAAGCTCCTGCAATAACATCCTTGCATGGCTTATGCATTTCCAAGAACATGCCTCATTGGAACGCATCTTTTCCATGTATCCCTGCAGTCCTATAAATCAGACTGGTGTTATCTGAAAAGAAAACTCCTGGGTAAGAACACGATTTACTGTCACATTTCTCATTGATATTGAAGTGTTAAACATTATTTTTATACTGTATTTGTTAACTCTTTTTCATGTATAATACGGGCTAGAATTAATCTTCAGCAACACAAGCTTGTAAGTGGCGACTTACGGGATCGGAGGTAAGGCTCCCTGACTTGGTTGTCACGTGTCATCGTATCCCATTTGATTGGATCGATACTCGTGCTATTGATCACTGGATTGCCTGGTCCAGACACGATTCCTTACAAACCGTCCCAACATGGCTGTAAAATTTATGTGAGTGCAGCTTTAAACAACAAACAGAACAAAAGGTTTTACCTACAGTACCGTGTGCACACATGTTATCAGAGATTGGATATATGGAAAAAATAAGCTGGAAAGGGTCATGAAGTTCAGGAATTATTCTAAAATCTGTGTTTGTTGTAAACCGACTTCCGAGACAGCTTGATACACAATATTTGCAAATGTGTGGGTCTGACTGTCTGAATTTAGCTTTAGGCTTGTTTTAGCAATATTCCAGCAATATCATTGAGAGGGACACCAAAAATTGGCTTCACACATTGAACCTATGTCAAACCTGGGTCGTCAACGAGACGATTAGGTTACAATACCGTCCCATGTGGGTGTGAATGATTTTATGAAGTAGATGAAATAGGTGATGGCATAAAAAATGTTTCATGTATCATCATTCAAACATCAAAATCACAGGAAAATCTGATAACATACATTTAAAAAATCATCCCTCCAACATTACCAAAACTGTTTCAGGAATGTTACTGATTTTCCTGTGTTACATTTTGCCATGTAACAGATTTTCTTGTGCAACACTATGCCATGTATCATATTTTCTTTTGTTACATTATGTTATGTAACAGATTGCCCTGTGTTTCATTCTGTTGTGTGACAGATTTTGTGGCATTACATTATGTTATTTAACAGAGATTCTTTTGATAGATTATGACTGTATACATAGAAACATGCACTGATATTTTTGCGACATTAAATAGTCCAATATAATGCATCTTTTTTGATGATTTGAAGTAAATATAAGTTACATTTTTACTGTCACTAGTAATTCGTCATGATTTGATATGTTTTGAAGTTCTTTCGATACATTCCCTGCAGGTTCCAATCATTATTTAAATGATCTGTGTTATTGATGGAGAGAATAAATTAGTGACATTTTGATTTCCATGACTTTTCTTTGACGGGAAATCTAAAAGATGTCCCTGAGAAGTGTTTGAAAGAAGATTTTGCTTTCAAGAAACGCAAGAGAGGCCAAAGAGGAGGTTTGAGAAAGAAAATACGGCTAGAAAGAACAGACCGCCGCTACCGATCTTGATGCTCTCAAATGTGCGGTCGTAACGGAAACAACTAATGGAATTGGAGACGGTTGCAAAATGTATGTACGAATCCTGGGAAAGTATATTTTATTGTGCTTCCTTCTTGACATGACGGAACGAAAGAGTGCATTCAGAATCAATAACTCTTTCTGGATATGGACAACCGATTCGCATGGACAGTGATTTTCAGATGACGGAGAATGTAACTGTGTATGTGTGGGACTGTGCATGTATATGAACCAAAATGGTGTACAAGCTATGCCTTCCGTGAAAGTGTGAGCACACAGAATTTGGAAATATTGTCCGTTTCATTCGGACCATTTTATCTAGTAAGAGAATTTGGAAAGGTATTTTTAACTTTGTATATGTGCCATCGAATGCAAACTCAAGTAAAGTCACTGATTCAATTCGGATAATTGGGGAAAAAAGCAAGGTCTTTCACCAGATGCTCCCAACCTCATTATGGATGAGTTTAAAAAATGTACTTCCACACTATTTTCAATATGCGGCGAGTCCATCCAGGCGATACAAGACATTGAATCTTTGGTACGTCAATATTCCTGCAGAATATTTACCCGCATATGGAGACCTGTAACAACTTTATAAGAATCTTCTTTACTGATTTTTCTTCCGCCTTCAGTACCACTCAGTCACACCTTTAGATGAGTAAACTGTTTAATCTCGGCGTTAATAGCAACATTATCAAATGGGTTAAAGAGTTCATGTTACGTCGAACCACTACTGGAGCTCCACAGGGCTGTGTTCTTTCACCCTTACTCTTCATTTTGTATACCAGTGACTGTTACTTGTCATTAAATGACGTGTCTACTGTGAAATTCGCAGATGACGCCGCTGTTACTGGCCTAATTTCTGACTTTGAACATAATTATCGTCAAGGCGTTGAAAAAAATATGTCTTGATGTAAAGACATTTCTTTTTTCTGAATGTAAAGATACCTAAGGGCATGGTGGTTGGTTTTCGGAGAAAAAATGAACCTGTACATCCTCCTATAATTGATAATAGAGAAATTGAAAGGGTTGACCACTGCATATGTCTTGGTGTTATTTCAGATTCAAAGTTTCGTTTACAAAACACATCGATCATATTTAAGAAAAACAAAACAAAAAATAAAACACCCCCCAAAAAAACAAACAAGAAAAACCAAAAAACCCAAACAAAACAAAACAAAAAAACAACAAAACAAAACAAAAACAAACAAAACAACAACAACAAAACAAAACACAACAAAAACAAAACCTTTAAAAAGCATAATGACCGTTTATATCTACCTTTAAACATTTTTATGTTGTTGTGGGCGTCTGTCTGCACACAACAAAAACACACACTTTTCAAAATTATCAATTCTGTAAAAATTACTGGAGTGTCTTTCGAGTTTATTCCCTTTACTTACGACCGCCAGACTGTCAAAAAGGCAACTAAAATTAAAATTTACATTGCCGATATTTTATCTCGCTATTTTGAACTACTTCCATCTGGACGCCGTTTTCGATTACCTTCCCTTCAAGAGAACAGAGGTCGACATTCATCAAATATTTTGGAATAGTACTCATGCATGCGACAACGACTAACTTAACCTCCACGCCTTTGTATTAATTATCATCAGCATTCATTTTCTGCTTGTAGTTATTGTGTATATTTTTGTGTATATTTATTTTGAGGCCGGTTTTGCTACAAAAAAAAAATTAAGTTAGTTAATCACGGAGATAACGGCATTCAATAAGACAAAGAATTAATCAGTGTTCACATTAATGTCGTAACAGACACCACGGAGATTTCGCACTTCCTCAAACGGATAGGAAACGCCGGAATGTTTTAGTGTCTTACATTTCCTCGGGGTTGAAGACTCACGGGTGTCCGGTTTGTTCAGTCGTTCATGGACGTTTGAAACAAATGACAACTGAAGAGTCAAAGTTATCTCGGTGGTGGCATGTGGTACATAGAGCAAGGTCACAAAACAGGCACGGAGGCCTTGGATGGCGACCAGGTTGACTCCTGACTGTTTTCAGGACTTCTATCCCTCCCTATGAATCACATGCGGCACGTGTGTTCTCGCCCTAGGTTTGTTCAAAATTGTCGTTGTTCACCCAGCAGTGAAGGGGTACCTGGTGTGATAAGTCGTATGTTCTAGCGCTTTACTTTCAGCTGAATTTACCCTGCTAATAATGTCGCAACACTTTGAGCATGAGGACGTTGGCGCTTATAAAAGTCCATTATTTTCACTAACGTGTGATAAACTGACGTTAAATTACGAACATCTTTCTTTCTTTTCTGAATATACTGAAGCGATACTGCATCCGTAAGTTATTTTGCTGAAAGCAGATTGGATTGTACAATTCCCACTAAATCATGAGCATGTGGTTACTCTTCACTATGAAAATGATGATAACAGGTTTTCATGAGAATTTTACCGTATCCTGTTCCATCCGTGACGGCCGTCATATACAATAGCAAAAGGCTAACAGAAAACATCCCAGACAAAATCCTGAGCGACACCGTGAGCAAAATCCTGAACGCATGGCGCAAGTCAAATAAAGGAATCACATCTGACATAGTTTTATTCAATAATGCATTAGATTTATGAAATTTCTTCCACATATCGACCATCGTAAGCTAAGCATGAGTCGCACAAACACATTTCACATCTCTTGAGTCAACCTCTGTTAATGGTGTACATTAAACACATTGTTCATAATCATACCTTGTGGGGAGGTGGGTAGCCTGAAGAAAACAATCTGCTCAAAACGCAGAAGCCCCTGGTTCGATTCCCAACATGGGTAAAATGTGTGAAGCCCATTTCTGGTATCCCCCCCCATCATAATATCGCTTGAATATTGATAAAAACGGCGTAAAATCATACACACCCAGTCTGGCTTAACCTTACATACATCGAAAAACAATATGTTGGGCAGTTCGACCATTTGGAATCTCTCATTGATTCTCCAAAGTTCTGAGACTTGTTGGTGGCCCAGTAATCAATTCGATGCGACACTGACTAGTCCCAGTTAATTGTCACATCGGCAAATGTTTAGTCATATTGCGACTACCTTTTTATATGTCCCGGTTTTGACACGACTGGAAGATTTGCTGAAAGTTGATGACAGCTCACCTTTCCCAAATACTGACGATAAAAATATTAATGAACTTGTTTTCCACTTTCCTCACAAAATACGCGAGACAAAGTGCGTATCTACTGGGCAAATCAGACATGAAAAATGTTGCCATTATGAAAACTTGATTGAAAATATTAAAGTAATTAATTTTTGGAAAGATTTATTTCCGGAAACCGACGCACTGATGTGAATCGAATTTAATCAACAGTAATGGTGTTAACTGACTAATTGCAAAACCGCAATCCAGTTTGTTCATTGTTATCGTGCATCAACATTGCGAAACGTCAACAGAGGGCTGGGGTTTATTCCATACATCTCGCGTGCTTCATCAGCCCCTTAACCCACGGGCATGCCTTGCCAACTTTGGCAGATGGAATACTGACCCCGTTCCTTGTTTCTTTTCATCGTGGTAAACAACTCGGATGATGTGCGACCTCGCCAGCGACGACTTGTAATTATTTCAGTAAATAATACCTTTGTACAGTGTGTGAATACGACTTGTGATGTTTTGTCTGAAACGATCGTTCGTTTTTGTTGTGAGCTTCTGTCTGAGTCCAAGATGGCGTCGATATCACGTGACATCACGTAACGCAACATATTGTCTTCTCTATTGATATCGGCATCATGAACGCCTTACGGAGATGCGAATTGACTGATTTAAGTATAGAAATAGCTTTACGTCCCGTGGGGAAAAGGGTTAGATTTATTTTTTCAATAGATTAGTACAAAAACTCAATCCATGAATAAGAAAAGAGCGATTAAATGTCGGAAAAGCCTTCGGTTGAACGCAACATTAGACAGATGCGCATATCGCCATCAATAAATTCTAGAGGGCTGAGCAAATGCTACTGTATTTCCAGCTATAAATACACACGGCTGTATTGGTCTTGTGATGAAACAGTAAGAGCCATGTTAAGGTTTGACTTGAGGTCACATCATGAAACTGCTATAGCAAAATTTCCTAACGTTCCCTCGAGAGATAGCTCAGTGAGCTGAATATGGCACAATCGCTGTGCAGAGCTGCAGTCGTGAGTTTGAATCTCAGACTGACATTGATGGAGTCACTGACGCCCATAACTTTACTTCAGTTTTAACACAGACATATCTTTTCAAACGGAGTCATACCGAACCCAATAAGATTTAAAAAAATTAACTTCGACGAAATACCATATCTTTAGCTATAGAGAAATACCATATATATATAAATGTGGTTTGTATTTTCAACGTATCATGCCGATCTACCTACTCCACCACGCCTTCAATTAATCTTTCAGTCTCTCTCTCTCTCTCGCTCTCGCTTGAAGCGTGAGAGTATGAGATGAGGCGACTAACGGCAGAGGATGGTCCGACTCGCTGATGTGATTGACACATGTCATCGTAGATCGATGCTCATTTTGTTGATCACTGGATCGTCTGGTGCAGACTCGATTATTTACAGACCGCTGCCATATGTTTGGAGTGAGTGAGTTTAGTTTTACGCCGCACTCGGCAATATTCCAGCTATATGGCAGCGGTCTGTAAATAATCGAGTCTGGACCAGACAATCCAGTGATAAACAACATGAGCATCGATTTGCGCAATTGGGAACCGATGATATGTGTCAACCAAGTCAGCGAGCCTGACCACCCGATCCCGTTAGTCGCCTCTTACGACAAGCATAGTCGCCTTTTATGGCAAGCATGGATTGCTGAAGGCCTATTCTACCCCTGGACCTTCACCGGTCCCATATGTTTGGAATATTGCTGAGTGCGTCGTTAAGAACAATCAGCCAATGGTCGCTTTGGTCCATCCCTCACCCAGGTCAGTCACTTCAACCAAACTCACCCAAGCTAGTCATTTCAACCAACCTCACCCAGGTCAGTTCTTTCAACCATCCTCACCCAGACAAGTCATTTCAACAAACGTTAACCGAATCAGTCATTTCAACCAAACTCACCCAGGCTAGTCATTTCAACCAACCTCACCCAGGTCAGACATTTTCACCAACCTTAACCAGGTCAGTGACTTCAAGCAAACTCACCCAAGTCAGTCATTTCAACCAACCTTAACCAGATCAGTCATTTCAACCAACCTCACCCAGGTCAGTTATTTCAACCATCCTCATCCAGGCAAGTCATTTCAACAAACCTTAACCAGATCAGTCATTTCAACCAAACTCACCCAGGCTAGTCATTTCAACCAACCTCACCCCAGGTCAGTCATTTCAACCATCTTCACCCAGGCAAGTCATATCAACCAACCTTGTGCAGGTCACTCCGTCTATCTTCACAACAGATCTTTCCCCTATCGTCTCCACCGACCTCTGTTAGTTGCAATAAGCTTGATCTTATTATTATGTATGCTATATGTTGCCAGGTGTATCAACTTATATTGTCAGTCCACCTGTCCCATCATACTTTGAAATTAAGAGATCATTCGCCGCAAATACAACTACTAAGTATATAATAGCCCTGAACATCCACGTTAGAATATACATCTTAGCACACCAACACATGCCTGTGTTTCGGGCCCACCAGAGGTGTTCAGTCTTGATGACTTGATTGACATATACGTATAAAAATCTATTAAATACCTATAATGTTCAAACAATCGTCAAAATATGCAACAAAAGTGTTGATAGCATGATTGTACACAAATGCACAAGGAAAACCTCAGTTTTACCTGAAAATGTTGATTTTGGTGATATTTCTTACAAGGAGTTTCAAGGTCAAATCACTACATAACGTTTTGACTCTGCGACAGGGAACATCGCCATTGAAAGAATCATGCTGGAGATTAGCAATCTTCTGTTGCCATTCGTCTGAATGCTACCCTGAGCAAGATATCATGGCTTGCAGCTTGTTGAAACCAAACAGATATAACAAATGGCCGTCCTCGTACAGGCAAACCTCGAGTTGCTACTGCAGCCCAAGATCGGTACATCCAGATACTACAGTTGTGTGATCGTACTGCTTCAGGTGAGAGCGCAGCAGCCAGGGTGCCTTGACTTTGGACGAGTTCTGGTCAAACTGTACGGAACAGGTTTAAAGAGACTGGTCTGAGAGCCAACGAACTCGACGTCGAGATCGTGCTACGTCGTCACCATCGCGTTCAACGTCTCAGAGATCTAAAAGTATAGACTTGGTTGTATTACCTTCTTCTAAACTGGTGTAAAATTTCACGCACGAAAGTCTATTTGTGGACCAGTTGTACATGTTTTTGCAAAAGATATCTCTTCTGTTAGTTTCTTTGTTTTGATAGTATAATCATTTTGATAGACTAAGTACAATCATCATATCCCGCTTGTATACATCGATGTTCATGATGCAACCCCTCCCACCCCATCCCACTCGAAACCCACCCCTTACCGGCTGGAATTGTTTTGGCGTTGTAATGTTGACGTTATACGTCGCACAAACAAACAAGACAACAACTAACGTCAACTGTAGGATAAATTTACATAATGAGGCTAAATAAAAAATTAAGAAATTTGACTTGAGTTCCCCAAATGCCGAAGGCTCACAGAAACTGATGAAAGCAAATCTGACAAAGCGGACATAAAATATCGTCAGAATTACAAAGCATGTGATAGTGAGGCAACTGGTGGTTTACTTCAAATGAGGTTACACTTGTAGAGGTTACAAAGCCCGATAGCAAACTTCATGTACCCCTTTTCTCCTCCAAGTCAAAAGTGAAAAGGAGTTTATTTGAAATGAGGTAAAAAGGGCATATACAAGCTATAACTATACATAGTTAAAATATACAAAAATCAATGAAGTTTCAAGTGTTTCTGAATGCTTATTTCTTTTCATACAGGCATGGTAAATGTAACACTGGACACGTTTGATTAGATTCTCCTGAAATGTACCTTTACGTTTATGGACATACACGAGTGAAATAATACTTATCCTCTGTTATGGGACAGAAACTTAAACCCTGTGCGATTGATTGCTTCCTACGTTAAGCTTAATAAACCGTGAAGGTCCCGTTGTAGAATAGGCCTTCTGCAAACCATG
The DNA here is from genome assembly GCF_037392515.1 of Haliotis asinina. NCBI lineage: Eukaryota > Metazoa > Mollusca > Gastropoda > Lepetellida > Haliotidae > Haliotis > Haliotis asinina. The sequence goes on along the minus strand of NC_090293.1, from coordinate 24,280,210 downwards.
CTTGCCATAAAAGGCGACTGAGCTTGTCGTAAGAGGCGACTAACGGGATCAGGTGGTCAGGCTCGCTGACTTGGTTGACACATATCATCGGTTTCCTGTTGTGCAGATCGATGCTCATGTTGTTTATCACTGGACTGTCTGGTCCAGACTCGATTATTTACAGACCGCCGCCATATAGCTGGAATATTGCTGAGTGAGGTGTAAAACTAAACTCACTCCCCCACTCTTACCTTAATTATTAACGTAGTGGCAAGTAGAGCGCAGCTTATTTTCTAAAATGATATACGGGTATCTTTCCGGTTCAAATATGAATTTATAATCTCTATACATCACATATCTAGAGCTATTATTCAAGGTGAAAGTGTAACTTTTAGAAAATTCTCCTAACCCCATTACATTTTTAAAACCAATTATCAGCAGTGTTGCAACCAGATCCCACTGACTCCAGAATCTGCAGTCCCCGACTAAACTCTTTATATAAAACAAACACCTTTATTTGTCAAAAACTACAGTTTTCACGTAAATAGTATCAACGTGTAAACGTTGTACAGATCATAAACATTATTACAAAATACGGGCCAATACGGAATGTAGATGGCAGACGGTTAGACGCTTATTTCGAATACTATCCACCAAACTGACCGACCGACTTGTTTGTGTTTCTTAGTATCCGTGCTATCGGTGTCAAGGTCAGGGGCGATGGGGTAGCCTAATGGTTAAAGCGTCCGTTCTTAGCGCCGCGTTCGATTCCGCGCATAGGAACAGTATAAGTAGTCCTTTTCCCGGTGTCCCCCGCTGTGATATTGCTGGAATATTGCTAAAGTCATACTCACTTACGTACATATTTATCATTATAAGTTCCATTGTGCAGCAAAGCAACACCAGTTCAGTTGAGTTAGGCTTTACGTCACATCGGCATCATTCCAGCCATGTAGTGGCCTGATCAAGTTTGCATTTAGTACCGTTCTAAGTGCATGGCCCAAAAACGTTTTGCTTCAAAAACATATATATTCATTTCACTACTATTTAAAAACAGGAAAACTACAAGAGCAAGCAATTCGTTATTCTTTTCACAAAACTACAAGTTGTGTTACATGTAAACTTCCCTCACGTAATTTACGATCAGATGCCAGCTCACACCGGAAAACAAACCTTTCAGATAGCTCTGAAAGATAGGTAGACCAATGGAAAATGAGTGTATGAGTTTTCTCATCTGTTCTGCGCAATGTTAATAAACATACAGTAACTGTAAGTGATTTGGTAAAGTGCGCTTTTTGAAATGTTCGATCTGCTGGCAAACGCATTCACAAGAAGTAGGTGGTGCACAACAGTGAGCAAACCCATTTGGTTTGTGAAAGAGAGAGCAGATGTAGGCTAGCGTACGTGAGAAGAAGACTCAGAGATGCAACCGAGGACTAGCATCACGGAGGGACAACCGTGATGGACCAACATCACGAACATGCAACCGAGAACTAGCATCACGGAGGGACAACTGTGATGGACCAACATCACGAACATGCAACCGAGAACTAGCATCACGGAGGGACAACTGTGATGGACCAACATCACGAACATGCAACCGAGAACTAGCATCACGGAGGGACAACTGTGATGGACCAACACCACGAACATGCAACCGAGGACTAGCATCACGGAGGGACAACTGTGATGGACCAACATCACGAACATGCAACCGAGAACTAGCATCACGGAGGGACAACCGTGATGGACCAACATCACGAACATGCAACCGAGGACCAGTATCACGGAGGGACAACTGTGATGGACCAACATCACGAACATGCAACCGAGAACTAGCATCACGGAGGGACAACTGTGATGGACCAACATCACGAACATGCAACCGAGAACTAGCATCACGGAGGGACAACCGTGATGGACCAACATCACGAACATGCAACCGAGAACTAGCATCACGGAGGGACAACTGTGATGGACCAACATCACGAACATGCAACCGAGAACTAGCATCACGGAGGGACAACCGTGATGGACCAACATCACGAACATGCAACCGAGAACTAGTATCACGGAGGGACAACCGTGATGGACCAACATCACAAAGATGCAACCGAGGACCAGTATCACGGAGGGACAACCGTGATGGACCAACATCACGAACATGCAACCGAGAACTAGCATCACGGAAGGACAACCGTGATGGACCAACATCACGAACATGCAACCGAGAACTAGCATCACGGAAGGACACCCGTGATGGACCAACATCACGAACATGCAACCGAGAACTAGCATCACGGAGGGACAACCGTGATGGACCAACATCACGAACATGCAACCGAGAACTAGCATCACGGAGGGACAACCGTGATGGACCAACATCACGAACATGCAACCGAGGACCAGTATCACGGAGGGACAACCGTGATGGACCAACATCACGAACATGCAACCGAGAACTAGCATCACGGAAGGACAACCGTGATGGACCAACATCACGAACATGCAACCGAGGACCAGTATCACGGAGGGACAACCGTGATGGACCAACACCACGAACATGCAACCGAGGACCAGTATCACGGAGGGACAACCGTGATGGACCAACATCACGAACATGCAACCGAGAACTAGCATCACGGAGGGACAACCGTGATGGACCAACATCACGAACATGCAACCGAGGACCAGTATCACGGAGGGACAACCGTGATGGACCAACATCACGAACATGCAACCGAGAACTAGCATCACGGAGGGACAACCGTGATGGACCAACATCACGAACATGCAACCGAGGACCAGTATCACGGAGGGACAACCGTGATGGACCAACACCACGAACATGCAACCGAGGACCAGTATCACGGAGGGACAACCGTGATGGACCAACATCACGAACATGCAACCGAGAACTAGCATCACGGAGGGACAACCGTGATGGACCAACATCATGAACATGCAACCGAGAACTAGCATCACGGAGGGACAACCGTGATGGACCAACATCACGAACATGCAACCGAGAACTAGTATCACGGAGGGACAACCGTGATGGACCAACATCACGAACATGCAACCGAGAACTAGCATCACGGAGGGACAACCGTGATGGACCAACATCACGAACATGCAACCGAGAACTAGCATCACGGAGGGACAACCGTGATGGACCAACATCACGAACATGCAACCGAGAACTAGTATCACGGAGGGACAACCGTGATGGACCAACATCACGAACATGCAACCGAAGACCAGTATCACGGAGGGACAACCGTGATGGACCAACATCACGAACATGCAACCGAGGACCAGTATCACGGAGGGACAACTGTGATGGACCAACATCACGAACATGCAACCGAGAACTAGCATCACGGAGGGACAACCGTGATGGACCAACATCACAAAGATGCAACCGAGAACTAGCATCACGGAGGGACAACCGTGATGGACCAACACCACGAACATGCAACCGAGAACTAGCATCACGGAGGGACAACCGTGATGGACCAACATCACGAACATGCAACCGAGGACCAGTATCACGGAGGGACAACCGTGATGGACCAACATCACGAACATGCAACCGAGAACTAGCATCACGGAGGGACAACCGTGATGGACCAACATCACAAAGATGCAACCGAGAACTAGCATCACGGAGGGACAACCGTGATGGACCAACATCACGAACATGCAACCGAGAACTAGCATCACGGAAGGACACCCGTGATGGACCAACATCACGAACATGCAACCGAGAACTAGCACCACGGAGGGACAACCGTGATGGACCAACATCACGAACATGCAACCGAGAACTAGCACCACGGAGGGACAACCGTGATGGACCAACATCACGAACATGCAACCGAGAACTAGTATCACGGAGGGACAACCGTGATGGACCAACATCACGAACATGCAACCGAGAACTAGCATCACGGAAGGACACCCGTGATGGACCAACATCACGAACATGCAACCGAGAACTAGTATCACGGAGGGACAACCGTGATGGACCAACATCACAAAGATGCAACCGAGGACCAGTATCACGGACGGGCGACCGCGGACCAATTTCACCAATATCACGTAGAAGCAACCGAGAACATCACGGAGGGGTAACTGCGGACTAGCGTCTCGGAGGGACAACCACAGACCAGCATCACGGAGGGGCAAAAGAGGACTAGCTTCACGGAGGGGCAACCACAGACCAGTATCTCAAAGGGACAACCGAAGAGCAGCATTATGGGGAAGCATCCTCGATATGTTTGGTCTCTGACTTCATAAACTTACGTTCAAACCGACAATAGATAAGCATCTTGAGGCTACAAAAAAGTGCTACTGGTCTCGGAGCCAGGGTGTTTCACCCCTAAGCTATCGGTAATCCCTCTTCGTGCTTTCATCATGACCGCAGCAGTTTCCACATTTGTAATCATGACACCAATCACATTGGCATCGGGATTGCCTCGAGCTCGTGTTAACCGTCTTCCGACGAACACGTTTTTTACTACCGATCCTATTAAAAAATATAGAGACCCTCATTCCAAATAGGTGTGGAATAAAACAGCTTAAAGGAACAGCTTGACGATGGGATTTCACTGCCATCAGGACCACAGACACGCTTTATATGGATAGACTTACCATTTAATGACATTCTCCTTCCAGTGTCAGATCTGCAGAGTCCCGCATGTTATGGGAGACTAGGTTTATCTGTGTTGAAGGCGTGGTATTTGCAGGATTTGAAAGCCGTAAAAGGGAAACTGTTGTCGCGAAAATGGAAAAAAAATGAAAAAAAAGAAAAAATAGAAAAAGACATAGTGTACTTGTCATTAAACACAAAACAAAATGTTCAATTTCCACATTGCCACTATCAATTAATATAACAGCACCAACACCGTGTGGACCATTTGTGCTGAGATTAATCGCCACCTTTTGCAGTTTTTAATTCAGGCGAGAAAATATATGCTAAAATAACCCATAAATAAGGAAACATCGAAAACCATAGTCAAATAAACATTAATCCTGTTTTCGAAACCTTCTCTTGGAACTTTGTAAATCGCAGCTCGTGAACCCAGGTTAACTACGTTGCATTTTGACTCTCATGAATCACTGAAATGCAGTGGTTTCCATTATGACCTTGAGATGATACATCCGTGAACATCATGGTTAAACCGGATTTGGTTGTCAGGCTCGCTGACATATGCCATCCTAACTTGGTTGTGTAGATTCATGTTCATGCTATTGATCGTGGGATTGTCTGGTCCAGACTGATATATTTACAGACCGTCGCCATATAGGTTGAATATTGTTGGGTGCGGCGTAAAACTAAACTGACTCACTGTAAGCAAACCAATGAAGTGACTCGATTATTCACAGACAGCCCGTGTAATGCTGAGGCGTCAAACAAGAATCTAACAAACCTTGAGATGATAGTACATCTACGCTCGGGGGATTCACACGGGCATTTCACTGTGGTTTTATTGGATATTTCACCAAAATATTAACACCCACAGCCAATAACCCAACTATAAACTTGCTTGTGGCACTACGATGTTAATAAATTTCAAGGCGGCGTTAAATCAAACTCACCCACCACTGGACGCTGACCATCCAGGATTTCACCACGATGTCCAGCAATAGATGTGTGGCCACAGTATGTCCAGACATTACGCGATTTGACTTTGTGTTTGCATCAGTTACAATACGTACCACTCTCTTTTTTGAGCAGGTGTACAACATCCTAGATTTACAACAGATCTCATGAAAAGTTGTAAGCATGTGGAGGACATTCCTAAAACTGACCATCAATGATGAAAACAATATTCCACAGAGTTCTCAATTCTGACTTGTACCATATTATATTCAGGAGTATTTCAATGAATATTTGACCAGCCTTTGTATACTTGTAACTGGTACCCTACCTGGGGCAATGTGTTTACCCCTCTTCGCGAACACCTGACAGTAGGTTTTGTACATATTCTCATGAAGTTGTGCATGAGATATTCAGAAAGGATTGCTTATGAAACTTTATGGAAACTCCACTCTGTAACCTTGATTTGTTCAACTGGTCGTACATTTTCTCCAAAGTCTGTTATATGATGTTTACAACAGAAAAGAGTTGTAAGAATTACTTTTAACGATGCCAAATAGACAGTCATAATACACCCCAGTTCAAGTTGTTTACACGTGTTACCTATATAGTCTCTTCTGGCAGGTTAGCCTAAAGGTTGAAGCTTTGCTTGCAACGCCAAAGATCCGGGTTCGAAAATGTCTGGTGTCCCCATTTTAAATATTGCTAAATGCGACGTGAAACGATACCAATTCAGACTCACTATCAGGACACATTGGTGACAATCTCAGTGCGACACTGTAATAGAGAAATTCAGTGATTTTACGCCGCTTTTAGCGGTAACCATATATGCAGTGTAGCTTCCACACATTTCTGCTTTGACGACATAAACTCCATAGCCATGTAACGACAGCTGTGTTCCACAACGCGCTAAGCGCTAAGGTGACTATGGTCTCCCATGCGTTAAAATCATCGACGTGCTGCGGTCTCTGTATAGACCAGGGCCAAGGTTCATAGCTGAGATTTGTACCCCAGAATCAGATAATGTAACGCAATTCGAAGCATGGCTACATGTGCGAGCGAGGTATACACACCTCGCATCGCTAAGTCGTTGCTTGAATAACATACCCATAGTCGCGTTGAACGTAATATATAGGAACAAGCACTGCATATACCCGAAAATCCGAATGTTACGAATCTATTAAATTTTTACTTAGCTGAAAACATTTTCCGAAACTCTGGTCCAAGAACCCCCTCCAAAATTGATGCGAGGCGTCAACACATCCTCAACACAGAGCCATGTCTTCATTAAAATGGAAAAGAAATAAAATGGACGATAAAACGATTTTCCCCAAATTAACACAAGAAAGATAATTTGAACAATATTGCATTCATTTCATTGTCTTTTTACGCATGCCTATTGTTTTGACTATAGTGCCAATGTATTACATATTGAAGTACTCACTGGTCATAAAGGGCACAGTTTTCAGTGGTTACAAATAACTAAAATGAACTACGATAACATCAGGAATTCTAACTTAAAACTGACGAAGAAAGAAGAAAACGAAAGCAATACCCGTAAAATAATATTATTCTTATTTTATGTTTTCTATCCTCCCTGATGAATCCGTTTTCAACGAGGAAAAAAGCACGGTAGACAGTTCAAGGTAACGCTTTCATTAGTGTGCCGATGTCTTATCACCCTGTTCAGAACGGCTCGTTGAAGAACCACCCACGCAGCCAATTTTACCCTGACTAATATAACGTCATCCAATTGTATCAAGGTCAAATAATCTTTAAGGTCACCTCCGAACGGAGAAATTGTTCCATTAGATAAAAACAGATGCGTTTCACCCGATCTCGTCCAAAAAGGTAATCTCCTGTCCTAAAAAGGTAATATTCGGAAAATGTTTGGCTTAATGGATTCGATACGTGATTCCGCCAGAGCATAGTACAGGGAAGAGATTGCTGCCATGTTGGTACTCTTCGTTTTTCTTCCCTACATAAAAGGATGCCCGCCATTAGTGAGTCATGGATAATACGACGGTCATTATACGTTGATATAACGGTTTTCGCGCTGACATGCTGGTTGTATTTCATTCTAAATATAAAACGTTAATTAAAAACTGATAGCAATAATTTCATATTTAATTTCTCCATGAATGAAATTGTTATGACCACATTGTTACTTGCATATGTTGCACACAAACTAAAAATGCCAAGATAATCTGATGTTATCATACGTATGCATATTCATTTTCTATCACATTGCATTTTGTTAGACTATAATTTTGTATCTGTTCTGTGTCTCTATATCAGAGCACTAATATGTCATTGTACCTTGAATTTCCCCTTTTTGATAATACTGTCAGTATTTGAGAGCACCTTGTATTACATAATATCCTACCATAAATCGAAACAAAGAATACATACATACATACATACATACATACATACATACATACATACATACATACATACATACATACATACATACATACATACTGATAACCTTTCTGTTTTTAAGAGTTCACTTTCAGCAAGTGAGGTACATTTAATACTAATTTCCGCACTGTTGGCTTTGAAACGTACTAGCCGCATGTTCAAATTAATGACGCTTTATCAAACATATTTACGACATTTCTGAATAGAAAAGAGAAGACGATATTTTTGATATTTTTTAAAGAAATATATCTAAGGGGATAGCTATGTTTGTTTATGATATAATAACATCACTTTTCTGACCAGGGTAGACCTGCAGTATAATTAGGTATGCGCTAAAATAATTCGTGATTTATCGGTTAATAACCTAACGCCGAGAGTCCACCAACCAATATCTCTCTTATAGTCGAGACAGATAGCAATATTTCCCCAACTTATATACAGGTGACTCCACGAGAACATTTATTCAAACAGCTCTAAATTCTGATATATAAAACCTCCCAAATCAAATCACTTATCAAAGACGTGCCTGTAACCTTACTGTCAGTGTCACGCTCAAGTCCCGCGAGTGTTTGCCCGACTCGCGTGTAACTGTACTGTTGAATTCTTGTGTTTCCGCTGCTCAACTCCCGAATATTGGTTTTCGCAGATCGATTCAATAATTGGACTCATCGAGGCTAAACAAGAAAGGCACCGTGACTAGTCCTTGCCTCGCGGCAAGAATTACTCCCTATCGGGTTCGATGTTTTTGACAATATTTTGATTTTTATCAAAATCTTTCCATGTTAAGGGATATCGCGGTAATTAACCGATGCTGTATTGGGTTAGACTTGTAGCCAAGGGCAACGGAGGGAGGTTGACAGACTTTGAAACGGCTCTTATCACTGCTCCATCCGCAGACTTGTCCTCAAGTAGATTCACAATTGTAGCTAGCTGCATACATTATTCTTCGATATCGTGAAGATGGCAATATATCGCGCAGTTGTGTATGTAAGCGAAAACCTCTAGACGATATGTGTATGTTTATTGATGCGCACTTTCTGCATGTTAGGCAATCACTACCTCTGAGACACAAAGACGGGTGTGCCGGCCCGCGTTAATGTATGACCAAAATCAAGTAGTATGTGTTTCGAACTGTCTTCCGATTTGGATTTGGATAACACTTGATAACGCAGTGCAGAACCTAGTGTCAGCAGTCTTCTGATGAAGATGTTTTAAATCCGGATAATTGGAAACGACGCATTCCACATTTAGTTTGATGATATGTTCAAACATCAACCTGTGTTTAAACCCTGTAATATCAGATCAGTCACGCTTACAGCTACTCTCTGTGAAAGTATTTGAGTCGGGATTTAAATTCACCATTTGCCAATGAAGGGATTCCCTTTTTCAAACTAATCTGGTTTATAAATGTGTTATTCGGAGCTCCAACTGCTTTGCGTTCTCCAACACAATGGCGCCACTGGGGAAGTGACCTGCCGTCACGCCAGTTTGTGCGGAACTTCACAGGAAGTCACTTGCTGTCAGGAAAAATGCCGAACTATGGGACACATTTTAGCTTCGTTATTTGATTCCTATCACAGCCCATTGGATTATAACACGCTGGATGGGCGACTTAATTAATCAGACCGTTATTATGGTTGCTGCTTTTGAAGCGTTATTTGACTGAACGCTTTGATCAATGGGGAAAACAAGCAATCAAACCACGACTCTGTCAACAGCGATTCAGTCAAGCTTTGTCACAGCTGTGATTAATTGAATCAGTGGACGAGGGCTTCGCGAGAGACATATGTCTCAGAGAGAACTGTAGCGTTTAAACTGATTGTGCATACAGAAAAAATATTGCTCACTTTCAAGTTAATGTAGCAGCTTCGATCATGAATGAAGTGTAGATTAGGCAAACTATACGAGATCTCATCATGTCGGATAAGTCGAAAGGTCGACAATAAGGATAAGTTTGACTCTCTAGGAGAGGTTCCGCGTGACACATTTTTAATTTTCTGTAGACACAAGCCCCTTTAAAGTCAAGCGAGAGGACATCATGGCATTTTAACGGATTTTAAGAACAGACAAAAATATCCAAGTGGTTCACTTTCAAGTTGATGTACCAGCTCTGATCCTAAAATGAAATTGGTGAAAATGTGGTTTCGCCAACGTATGCAAGATGTCATTCGAAACGGCGACTATAAGGAATCTGTTTTGCTTCCCATGGCTACACATGATCAGCAACAGTTTTGCTCACACCAGAAAACAAATTATTCAAGGCGTTTATTTTCAGGATGATGTACCAGATTTGATTTTCGATGAAATCGTCTAACCTGGAGATCAGCTAATGTGTCGGATGAATCGAACCATCGCCAGGAATGAACCTGTTTCACATCCCTTGACTACTGCATGTGTGTAGGTGTTCGTGGTACTTATCCAGTATCCTAAACCAGAATCCTTCATTTTATGCCTTTAGATATTAATAATCCAAGCAAATCTGTTTGATCCATGAACATTTCAGTAGTAGCATAACTCAAACAATCAAATAAATTTAGATTTAACGCCGAATTCAATTACCTAAAGGTTTGTATGTCGTGTAGGACTATGTAACATTTTGGTCCAAGCAGAATGCGCTTGTCTCGCCCATTCCGTGTACATTCTATGGGACTCGAGTGATTATCAATACGCATTCTGTTCATGTTTCTATGTCATTGACGGATCTATCAACTGATATCAAGACCGTTCGCATGGAATTGTTATATATCAACATAAGGAAGACTCACTCGAAACTGGGCATCTTGAATGAGTCAGTGAGATTAGTTTTACCCCGCTTTTAGCAATAATCCAGCAAATATTGGGGCGGGGGACACATAAATGGGCTTGTAAGATTGTACCCATGTGAGAAACGAACCCGGGTCTTCCGCTTGACGAGCGAACGATATAACCAGTAGGCTACGTTTATCTTTAAACGGAGTGTATTTTAGTTCTGAATGAATAAAGTGCTTAATTAATCCTAATTTCTTTAACCTCAATATCGATTTCAGTATCTCATGTCAGCAATGTTATACTTCGATATGTTTTGTCGAATGACACAACGTCTCCATATTGCCTGGGCCCCTTCGGATTATGTGTACAAGACGAGGTCAGCATTGCATCAGGGGTGACCCAGTTGTCCGGATCGCCGCCGTTCACTGTGATGATACAAACTGGTAATGTTGCCAGAAAAGAGATATCGCCATGGGTTCGAATCCCAGTTTATGTTTCAAGGTTTCAAGGTACCATACGCATGACAATGGGTTTCACCGTCGTGGTTTGGGCTCATCACTTAGAGCTTTGTACTCACTCACTAACTCACTCATTATCTCCGCGTGGTCTATAACGACTCGGTAAATGAACATACTGAACAACGGTAATATCAGTTTGTAAATCGCAAAATCTAGACCAGACTAGGTAGTCTCTGACGCCACATTAGAGATGTATGCATCCATTAAGGCAGCCACCCTGATCAGCAGATCCCGTTAGTTGCTCCTTGGGCAAGATGGTTTGCTTAACACCATTTGCAAATAGATCTTCCCATACTTCGCATGAAGGAAGGAAGCTGAGTTTAACATGTCACACATTATAAATTTCGATCTATCGAAAAGTAAGTGCGAGAGTTTTTCGCCGCCTTTTATCACATTCTACCACTATCACAGAAATGGGCTTTACACATTGCACCCATATGGATAATCGAACCCGGATCTTCGGCGTGAAGAGCGGACGCTGAAACCAGTAGGCTACCCAACAGCCCCGACTTGGGATGTAATCCTTTCATACTGGGACATACGCATCCCTCAACCTACAGGTTTGTATCTTTGCCGAAGATGTACGACCAGAGGAGTTGTTAAAGACCCTTGACGTCAGAGTGCCAGGAGTGGGAGTGCGCTTCAGCGAATTTACAACGATTTATTGATTAATTTTGTTTGTTTTGTTTCGATTTAAATGGAGATAACGTATATTTAGTATATAATAATTTCAGGGGATAGTCAAATATAGGTATTCTTTAGGACAGACGTGTCATATTTAGTTTGGTTTCATGACCTGAAATGTTGTAAACCCCTCTGAAAACAAAATTATAAAACAATTGTAAATAAACAAAAGACAAACTCTTGAAAACTCTCTTTCATCAGCCAGTGACAAACATTTCTTTTCTAAAGCATTACCTGCCAAACAAATTAATATAGGATCTCCATACAGAGAAGGCAACATTTAGAAATACTCCACATAGAAGGGAGAAATTTATATTTCTTACTGGTGCTGTCATTTGTTTGAAATTGTTTAAAATGTTTATTCTAACACCAATATATTTAGCGAAGTCATAATCAACGGTTTTGAAAGTTCAAAGCGGCTATAAGGTATAAAACCGTTTACAATGCCAAAGTGAATCGATTCTTTCTGAAAAAATGAAAGAAAAAAATGAGAAAAAATCCTTAAAAAACTTGACACTGAAATGACACAAAATTAGAACTGTTTCTAACTCTTTACACACCATTGAAAGATGCCTGCCCTAAGAGATGTTGAAAATCAAAGGTGAACTACAAAGACGTAAGATAGTCACTACTGCATTTTCAATAGACCACGAGTATTGTTTAAAAATGTTGACGGAAATCCACATTTTAAAGAAAATGTATTTTGAACCTGCCTTTCTTTATTAACCTTTGATGTAAATGAAAGCAATGAGTTAAACGGCTTGTCGTAGTGAGAGTTAAAAGGAAGAGTCTTATATACATTCTTTGCGTACCGGAGATACGAAGGCTTAATTATGTTTAAACTTAAGAATTCTAGTATCAGATAGAGTCCTGCAATATTTTTCAAAGTTCTTCCTAAGATTAAATTGTTTCTGTTTTTCACACAGATGACTACTTTAACCGAGGTGCGATTTCGTTAAAAAACTTATCAACGTGTACTTGTTGTGAGGGGCGGTGGGGTAGCCTAGTGGTTAAAGCGTTCACTCGTCATGCCGAAGACCCGGGTTCGATTCCCCACATGGGTACAATGTGCAATTTTCTGGTGTCCCCCGCCGTGATATCACAGGAATATTCCCCAAAGCGGCGTAAAACAAAACTCACTCACTGACTTATTGTGAGCCAGTTATAAAAGTGCGTGTATACGTGTCCTTTGAAATGGAACCTTCTCTAATGTGAGCTGTTAATCCAGAAAACGTTCTTGAATTGACAAAATAATCGTGACACTCGGAAATATCAGGTCCAGGAGACGCAAGCAATATCACAATCATGCATTGTCCATGCACTGTGACGTCACGTGTCGATCCCGGCCTTTTCAGAACTGGAAGACGTGTGGGAAAAGTACATGTGGTGACATTTACAGCTTTAACAATATATGTCTTTATGTCTTTTATGATTTTTCGCTGTGATATAGGATGAATTAGCCTCCACAGGAAATTGTTCCGCCATATCGACCTCTGTTCAGATGATCAATTGAGTGTTTACTTTCATATTGTCCATTTTGACTCTCTCCAGTCAGCAGAGGTCTTTGACATGACATGCCTCATAGATAAGCTGATGTGGTTGCGATACTGCTGAAACGATGAAGATGCGATAAACCGTCTGGCGGTAAATGGCTGCTTCTGGTGAAACATTCAGACATTCCTCTGAAAATGTTTCCAAGTTTTAGACTTTATTACCTTGCATTTACGCATTCAGGTTGATGTCTGTATCTAAGAACTGTCGAACATAGCTGTGGTCCACATCTCGAAGATAAACTTTGTCCATGCATGTTTGTTTAATCACTATTGTGTGGGTATCTGCAACCTTGGATAACTCGAGATACCTTCCATTTCGACACATAAGTTCTTGGCTGTGTATGCATTCCGCATCGCTTTATGAATAAAAGCTCCTCCTGAAAGCGTAAGTGGGAAGTTTAGATTTTACGCTGCTTTCAGCAAGATTTCAGTCATATCACGGAGGAAGAAACCAGAAATGGGCAACGCACGTTGGCGTGACGAGCGAATGCCGAAACCAGTAGACTACCACACTGCCCGTCTTTAAAGAGGCTCACTTAAAAAACTGACTGTTATTTCAGGTTTGTATTAAGCTGACAAAACAACTTCAAAGATAGCAGTTAACTGATACACTAATTATTACAATGTGTCATTTTTAATTGAGATGCATGAGTTCAACAGAAAATTGCCTTATAAAAGACTGCTTACTGCTTTATACCTTCTTATCCGGCCCTTTGTGATTCATGCTATGATTATGTATTTAATGAAACGGTAACAAATTCTACAGAATCCGAATCAAGCATATTTGTTCTTGACAGTTAACAGAGTTAAGGCCATAATACAACAAAGATTTACAACATCATGTCGACTGCATGGCATTTATCTGTGACACATGAGTGTGGAAATGAGGCAAATATCCTTCATAAAGATAGGTCGGTTCGGCTTTGGATCTTCGAGATAGCATCATAGAAGCAGCTTCAAAGTTGTAATTATTTAAAAGCCTCAACCCTCAGAAGAAATGTGCGGCACAAACTGTGATGTGTCGTCTTCATTATGCTACAGATAAAAATGAAGCATACATCTTTCATCTACATGCATTGCCTTTCCAAAGGACCGGGTGTTTGAAACTAGCTAACGATGCATGTACTATATTCGAATGAGGGAAATATTTTTTGCTGCAGCTGTATTCGTCATAATAGATATTTGAATGAGCATCATCAATTTATTATGCATCCATTTTCAATATTCACAACACATTTATACCTTTTGAGTATCTCAACAAAACACATTGTCCCCATTGTTCAATACTGCCACGTCACCTTTTGAGCATATTTCTGAAAACAGAAACGATTCATATAAAGCCTTCTAAACTCACCTCCCACCTCATCTACCGCCATTCCAATTTATCTAAATATATCTCATATGGATGCTCTTTTGTGATAATAACGAATCATCAGAGACATACTTCACTACTTTCAAAAAGGGCAAAATGACCAGAGAGCAATACAGAGAGTAATTTGGTGATACAAACTAATGCCCTTGTTGAGGAAACTAAAACAGCGCTCAGGGAAAATGCGGTTCGAATACGTACAAATGCACTAAAACGCATCCACAAAGGCAGTAGTGGTGTTAGGGTTTCTGTCTTGATGACCAGGCTCCTGAGGTATTCGCAAACACCATTACGAAAATACTGAATTCCTCAACACGAAGAGACACAATTAATTCTTCTAGATCCAGTAGATCACATTTGATCACCTTGGCCATACGAATACGAATCCATCACAACGATCTGTGCAATATCCGGATCCATATGTCTCCCATGCTATTGTGAGAAACTCCTGGCTGTATCAGCGCACAACACATATCGTATATCAACTATGTAAGCACTTTATGTTGACGATAAATGGTCATTGGGAAAAGGAGCCACCAATGGCGGGGTAAAGTATAGGAATGAAAATCATGAATGGTACCAGGTGTGCTCGGAAGGAGAGGCGCCCATAATTTTCATAAAGAGATTTTGGATGATAAACCGACGGCTTGGGCATATTTGCTTGTTCAATTCCATTTGTGCAGCAAGACTCAGTTAGAATTATATTTCTCACGTTTTCCAGTCCCAAGCAGTTGCCAGGTCGTACATGCAATCACACATGTCGTTGGAATTTAAACAAATGAAGTTCCTCATTTGGTTGTAATTGTGGAAGAGCTACCATTCGCAACCATCAACCAACCATCGACAGCAATGAACATAATATTTCTCCCTTCAACTACTACCAGTATCCTACAAGACCTCTTGATGTAATGTCTCGGCTTTTCGATGTGGCCAGATTGCAGAATTAAGTAGCAATTATGCAATGTTTTCGCTGCAGTCGGGGTTTCTTAATGTACCTTTGTACAGCAATCAAAGACTTCATTATTCTTCTTCCAGTGGCAATATTACCTCATCCTCAGAAGTAGGACTTCATTGTTCAATATTTAGTTTCATTATTTCCATCGCCAGGGATTAGCTTTGATGAGAGATCCCAAAGTGCAGAAATATGCTATGAAAAGGCATTGACGTGTTCGTGGCACGAATGGCGCAGTGGGTTTAGAATGCCTTCAGTGAGGAGCAAGGAAAATAGAGTTGACAAGCACAACATTTCTTCAGAAATATGCCATTGTGTCTATGGAAACATATTTTTTGAAGCATATATTGTCTTGAACAGCTGGCTGCTCAACTGTGTATTATTAACACATGACGGATTTGTATGTTTGTTGTTAACGCCGCACTGTACTCAGCAATGTTCCAGTTACATGGCTGCCGTCTGTACTTACTTTGGACCAGATCATCCAGTGACTGAGTACACTATCAACGCAACTGGAACTGACATTCATCGATCAATCCAGAGAGCTTGACCACCTTATCCCACCAGCCGCCTCTATTGACGAGCAATGGCTGCTGGAAGGTGGAAAGCATGTTGAAATATACATTTATACATTGGATACTGAGAATCAAACCTTAAAGGACAAAAACAATTTGTCATAAAAGACACATAGGCTTACAGTGTATATAACATAACCATTTGTGACAAAATCTCTTCAACGTGGTAGACAGATGTCAGTAAAAACAAGTCGATGGCTACATCATGAACATGTGTTTATGAATCACTTTCAAACGTAATGATACCAGCTGTTTGTGGAAAAATAGGAGCGTATCCTGTGGCACCTGTCATAAAACATTGATCGAAAAACTGACCTATTGTAAAATTGAGCGTCATCGAAGAAGCAAGAACGAAAGCTCCAAATGTTGCTCAGCAAGAGTCAAATGGTTTCAGTGCTAGCAGTAAGGTTTCATCTACATGCTGGGTGTCGCCGTTACCGCTCTAGGAAAGACATCACAATCAAATTCATTGCACCTACACAGTTCACATTTTACCATAGTTTATTGGAAATGGTGATGTTGTGTTGTCAAATAGCTGTATGTTTATCGTGACATATCATGTATAAAGGTTGAAGACGTGTGTATATTTATGTAAGCCTTTTTCGCTTTGATAATGGTCTCGATTCATCTGCTTATAAAACACTTGCTACAAAAGTATCTTTGGTCATATATAAGCGCCAAACAAGAATCAAGAATTCACACACATTGTTTCCTAAGGATGGTAGCAGTTAGTACATATGAACCAGACTGTCAATTATGAAATATCACCGTCAAATCTGGGAGTAAATACCCATCTCTTCAGGCCAGCACTCAAAAGAAGTTCATCAAACCTACAGGCTTTTCTTAGGTTTTCTGCTGTTTTCAAACTCCTCTTGATCCGTACATACCACTATCGTGGACAGTTAGTTCTCTTGTGGTAGGCGTTATATTGAATCTGAATTTACCTTGTAAAGTTCAGCAATGATTGAGTCCAAACCAATCTACGCAATTTCGATATGACAACATCAGTCAACCACGTGAGCGATCAGGACCACCCGATCTGGATAGTCGTTGCTCGCAACAAGCATTGGTTCTTGAAGAGCAAGAGCTAGCTGGGATCTTGCCCTTTCTCAATGTCTCGAAAACCCACATTTTGAAATATAAACACTCCTGGTTATGGCAAAGCCGGTGTTAATGCAGCAGAAAAGTTTCACCTTAACGCAGTGGAACCGAGGACCAAACCTGTGTAGAAACGCCCAAAATATCTGACCTTGACGACTAACTCACAATGTGATAAGTAAGGGAAATGTGAGAATGAAACTGAATTACAAATATAACTCGCTTATCAAGGTAAAATTGTAAGTATCATTTGGAAAAATACTCCATAATGAATCATTGATGCCTACATATTGATATCGAAATCTCCAAAAATAGGACTGTGATTGATGCCTTCTCCAACAGATAACTAGGAACGAGCTGAATATTGAAAGATATTTTACAATGATATACGAGCTTTTACATATTATAATATGTATTTGTTGTTCCAGGTGGCAAGATGTAGATACTATTTCAATGTTATTAACTGCATTTTCAGTTTGATCTTATGAAGAATAGCTGGCAATATTGAGAATGTTTTAAATCGATTGCAATTTTGAATCCCACACATTCTCCACAGCTGAACTCTGAACACATGTGCGCTTCTGTGATTATAATGTTGAAATATTAAACTCTAATTCTAACCTTACTTCACACATTGTACAGAAAGGGTCCTTGACATACATATGAGTATCTTTCTGTGTGTGAAACGAATCTTTGACCTGAAAATAGTTCGTTTTACAATATCAAAGCAAACATTTTCCTCTTTTTCGTTGCAGTTCTATAAATATTGGGAATGATTTTTTTTAATAAATAGTGGTGTTTGAAAACATTTAGGAAGAACCTGCTTTGCAGCTCTCCCTGAAAACATTTTTCTTTTGTATGGATAAATTTGGAGTACGTAAATGCAAGAACCTTTGAAAAGTCTATTTCGAGAACTATTTGTGATGTGTACTTGTTGGTTGAAGTGCGTATTGGCTCCATGACTCGACAATGATGTGCAGTTGGTAGGTCGACACAGTCGGGTGAATGTGTAGGCATACATTTCCGGCGTGAGAATTGGGAGAAGCCTCCACATTCACTAAAACTATGTGAGTTCATGACTGCTATTACATCAGAACGTATATGGTACGTATATTTGAATGTAGATTTATGTGGTCCAATCTTAGATACAACTTTTTGTTGTTGGGGTGTCATATTTAGATGAATCAAGATTAGGGACGGAGTGACATAGACTATGACATATTTGGGAATGAGTTACTAAATGAATGGATATTATATAGAATACACTTACAGCTTTCTGACACGTGTATATCTTTTATGACATGTGAATGCTCACACCATCACAAAATCAAATATTTTATTGTCTGATCATGATCTGTTCAGTTAACAGTTTAGTAAACGAGCCTACTTCTTGAAGAGAAGCGAAATGGAGACACCGCTTGTTGTCAAAATAATTTTATAAAATAGTCGATATAGTTTATGAGACATTTTATTTGTGATACATTTCCAATCAGGACGTCCATATATATAATATGCCCCTACAATATCTGACCAATCCCTAAGAGATGAAAATTCAGAACTGTCACAGTACAAAATACTGACAAACGTCAAGTCTGCGCCGACGAGCGTAAGTCGACAAAATGGAATGAATGAAACAGGCACCTCACCACGTGCATTGTATTCAAAGATCACATTAGTCTTACTAATGATGTATGTTATTAATAATATTTCTTTTGTATTGAAACTGGGGTACACGTTTCTGAGTCAGTTTTAGCCCGAGTCCGGTTTTGATAAAGCGCCAGTTGATACTATAAAGAAGTAATCAGACATGACCATGAATGTCCTTGGTGTCCCAATTCGTCCTTTGCGCAGACAATCGTCCAAGGGAATGTAATTTCGGGAGATAACTCCTTTACACACTTTATAACAGAGAGTAAAGATGTTTATCTTTACCTCGTTAAATACGTGCTGCAACGATTTCCAACATTTGAAATACAGTGGAAGCTGTAATAACCGGTATCTGTCTAATCCAGCAAGCTGTCAACACCGGCATAAAATCCAAATCCCTTCCGTGGCTTGTACATTTATCATCAGCTCTGCAATCCGGCACTTTCCCTAAAGCAGACTATTTCCTCAGCCCAGTGAATACAGCTTCCACTGTATTCAATTGACCCAACAGACATTTGTTTTTCACAAGCTCAAATACACACCAAAAGTACAAATATGATATGCCGCATATGATAACCTTATTCTAAAGCACACAGGAAGTTTAGCTCAAAAGGCTCAATATTTCTTGACTGTATCTTTACTAATATGTAATATGCTATTGTAAGGAATGTGAAAGACCATACGCATTACGTATTTTATTTCAGGTTTCTATGTACAGCACGTAAACTTGTCATATACAAACTTGCAATTTATCAATACGTGGACATGTGTGGAGCAAATGCGGCATAGCCAACCATCAACACAGTATCAACAAACCATCATGAAATCTAACTCCTTGTAACAACAAGCGGTATCCAACGAGTCAATTTCTATGATGTTTCCGTTCTAACAACCAGCGGCATCCAACAAGTCCTGTCATGCTCCTGCTCTCATCCTGGGGCATTTTCTGAAGTGAGATTGGTGAATTAAGAGGCAATTATGCATTGTTTTAGCAGTCAGAGGTTACTTAATCTCCTTTTGTCATCGATCAAAGACTTCAGTATGCTCCTTCCAGTGGTAGTATTCCTCTACACGTTGACGGATGACTTCATTGTGCAATATTTGGTTTTTAGCATTTTATTTGCTCCGGATAAGGTTTGATGGCACTGTGACAGATGAACATAGCGCTGATAGTTATATGGTGGAAATGACTGGCGTAATGGTTTGAGAAATGTGATAAATAAATATCAGTGACTGGTCCAGCATTTCCAGAGTTAATTGTGCCTGCTACAAGTTTATTTGAAAGAATACTTCTACGTCTTTAATGAACGCGTAATATGAAAATACAGACATGTGTTATCATTTGAAATTCTTGCAGTGTATGTCAAAAAGCATAACTTAAAAGATATCTTACATTGGTCGTTTTCACTATTGGAAATGAAATTTAGGGACAATATGATAGACCCTGGAGACCCAGAAAAAATTGTTATTAACTATTTATTTACATGACAGATTTAACTTTATTAAAAATAACGAAAATATGTCCAGATATTCTCTTACGTGTAACTGTACGACTTTCCACATGATCCTTCAAAGAATGTTCATCCGTTTTGACATTTTTCAATAACATACAAAGCCTGCAAGCACTGTAAATTTAAATGTCATAACATTATAACGACCCAGTCTTGGTTTGATCTTCCTTACGTATTTTCTTTTTTTTTGTTATCTTGAAAATAGTTCCCTGAGGCCGGCAGCTGTTCCCACGTTGAATTAATGAGTCTGAGACAGAAAATGTTAGCTGCACGTGAACTAGAAATTTGAAGCCTGTGGGCATCGCGCTTGAAGATGAGTGTGCAAGTGAGTTTAGTTTTACACTGCTTTTGGGCATATTAAAGTACAATCACACCACTAACACACGACATGGGAATTTTGTCATTCTGAGTTTGTCTCGTTACTATTCTTACACTTGATTGTGAACCTAAATGTGTCCCTTTAAAGTTATCGCAGGATGTGACGAGCTTGCAGTTTGTGTTCCTGAAATGATTTGCCACGCTTGCAACTCGGCCGTATCAATGGTTTCATTGGTTTGTCTTATTGACGGGTGCCACAGGTGGGACAAGAAACTGTCACCTTTTCTCCAACACATGGTATCGTCACTGGATCATAGAGATTCATAAACACGTGGTCTGTCATGGTGAGAATCACTTGACTGCCTGGTCCACACTCAATTGTTTGCAAATAAAATTGTAAAGCTGTAATACTGATGATAAAGTAAGAACTGAACAATCAAGATTTTTATGAATGTGGAAAGGATCTCATTCCTTCTAATATTAGCAGAGGTATTTTCTGACTGCAGTTTAATTTGTTTGAGACACCAGTATCAGTGGATGATAGCATGATAATCAGCGATGTGTTGATCATTTATGTCTTCAGCTACAGATGGTCAAAGAAATGGCCCGATCATTGCATTTCAAGGGATTGTCTTTGTCCAGCATCTTTCAGATTTACGTATTTAAAAATACATCAAATACCTCTCTGAATGAAGACAGTTAGTACTTGAAATGTTTGAAAATGATTTTTGACAAACACCAAATATGATCAGGACAAAACCTGGGATAATTTGCGGCGACATCTTACTATTTAGTTATTGATAGTACGTTTTCTAAATCAACTCATCATTTATCAAGAACTGACTCAAGCTTACAGAAATGATCATGGATTTCAGTTGAATAACAATGTTTTCCTAAATGATTATTGGGTTACACATTGACCTTTCTGAATGTGTATGCATGAACGTATAGTATATCCTGTGTCCTAACATTGAACCCAACTGTATCAAGACGAGTGTCAATGTAGCAGATTGTGAATGCCATATAAAGTTCAATGTAAAAAGGGATTTTGGCTCTTTGAAGACTCTTCTGAATTCATATATTTACTAACAAAACAACGGCAATATCTCTTACACAATCAGTAATGTAGTATTCAACTTACATGGACACTTTACACCACAAGCACTTTGGGTTTTCTTCCTTACCGAACTGGACGCATGGTAAAAAATAGCTTAAACGCTCAGTGATTAGTTTACCCCTTGATTTATGGTAGAATCTGTGTTAATGATCCGGAAAATTGTCATTATTTAATCGTGCAATCTTCGGTGAAACCATTGCAGACTACCTAAAGCACCTGATCTTTTAACTATTCAATAACATACTTTATGATTGATGAGTGAGGTAAAAGGTGAGATTGAACCTATATTAGAAACATAAATCAGTCTTCAAATAAAACCATAAATTACAGAATGGTATCATTTCCGTTAGTATCCCACAAACACTGCACTTGCACAGTTCTAAAAGGATTATTTAATGAGTTCAATAAAAGTCCGAAGCGTGATCATATCCAGAAATGAATCAATAATACCAAACCGCCAAGTATAGCAAAGATGGTGACGAAAATAATAAAAGTTAATTGTACACAAACTACAGAGCTATTCCTCACTGCCAAAGTACAGACTTATACGCTGCAGGTGATTATCGTCATATTGGTCTCACAGTTACGACATTAAATATGACAGTTTCGGAAACCTTACCACACTCACAAACACAATCATCCTCAAATGAAGGGATCTCGTCTGCACAAAAGGTCTTTGCCATGCACATATTATCAACATGCAGATATGCAATAACAGTCTTAAGTGCTCAGTTTATAATAGGGATCGTCCATAGAAGTCTTTCTTCTTCACCGATCTCTTGGTTTTTTTTATTTCCTTCTTTATCCTACAAGACACTTATCTTGCTCCAGCATTTCTCTTCCTACCCTGGAGGCCTTTTGGTGAACCCAGACTGCGCAATTAAGAGGCAATTGGCAGTGTTTTAGCTGTCAGAGGTTACTTTGTCTCCTTTGTCAGCTATCAAAGACTTCAGTATGTTTCTTCCTTCGGTATGCAATATTCCTTTATACTTTGAGGAAGGACTTCATTACTCAATATGTTTGTTTTCATCAATTTTATCGTTGAGAATTAGCCCTAATAACACTGTCACCGATGTAGACAAAATGCATTTGAGTATTCCCCCCTCCAGGAATATAATGTAAATGGGCAGTACATTTCTTCATTGAAGAGCCATTAACCTTGAAACAAGACGTTTATTTGTATTCGAAAGGATAGACTGCCTTCTGTACATGACTGTACGTGTACTACTGAAAACTATTTTAGTGTATATCTAGAAAGGAGATGGACTCATCATATCGATAAAAGATATGTGTGATATACCGACCTATTTCTTAGGGAAACTACATCTCGTTTTCACGGCAGGAATTGATACAGGAAAAAATAGGATAGATATTGTTCTTAAAAGCGGCGCAAAATCATGCTCACTCACTCACCTTGCTTCAAAGGTTTATTGTTATATTCTAAATATGGCATTTGTACATTTCTGAATTGTACAATATATACATGATTTTAGCAGGTTTGGCCGCCTGTTTGTGTTTCTTCACTTCTTTCGAGCGAATATTTCAAAGTTACTTCATAAACGGTTAACGTTGTTGGAGGTTTAGTATTCGGGAGAACATGCAGTCAGTGTTATTGACCTGCCCTTCTTGCCACACTAGAGGATTATTAACCTTTGAAAGAGTCCTAACACCATGTCTTATCTCGTAAGTTGTGAATCCAACAAAAACTGTAAAATATAAGCAAAGACATGACAGTTATGTTGACAAAATTAAGCTGCAGGTATGAAGTACATCTATTTATTCAAAGTGGATATTGTTAAGTGTTTGTTGGCCAATTCGAACATTACTTAACTGAAAATCAATTGGTCTAATAACTCATTGTGAAAAAAACCCAAACAACAAATGAATGTGAATTGATTAATAATTATCAATTTATTAATAATTAATTAATTTATTGTATCCTACGTTCATCAAGTTTATAAGGATTACATATCACTACTAACGGCAGTACAACATATGCCAGTTCAAAATCAATTCAATGTAAAAGCAGTGATTATAGCATTATAGTATTAAGACCAATATCGTAAACATTTACACAACAAATCATATTCTTGCAAAAGGAGGAGAGAGAGAGAGAGAGTCTATTTTATTTTATTCCAGGACACCAGAAACGGGCCTCACACATTGTACCCATATAGGGTGCAATGTGAGTTGGCAAAGACAAGAGACCTCCAGGACTTTCTTCAACTTGCTGGGTCAAACTACACTGGAATTTCAGAGTGCGCCTAGAAATACCCTCACCGGTATTGCCTCTTAATGTCAAAATGTTCTCTGCATCTTACCAGAAACAGTGTAATACAAGATCCTTTTCCCCTCAATGAATAACACTATCACAGTAAACACAAGCACGTGTTAATAATGATGACATTTTCAGTTCCTTTAGGATTCTTCTTGTGTAATCCTTCACGAGTACAAGGTACCTGATGGCTTGTATGCTAGTAAGTAAAGTATTCGCTTTTGAGTCTCGAGGACTTTGGTGATGCATGCCAAAATATCAGAATTGTTTAGATCGATATTCATCATGTCAGTCACAAGCCTTTTTGGTCCAGAATTGCTTACTTACATTCCGCGGTCATGAAGCGGGAATACACCTCATCAATTAAGTGCAGCTTTCATTGATTTGTGTCGATCATAGAAACATTGCCAAATATAATTTACTGGCTAGAAAAATCAATACTATATGCATTATTACTGAAAGTATTTTTCCCAAAATAAAGACCCGAGTTAGATTCCCCACATAGGAACAATGTTTGATGTCCGTTTCTGGTGTCAACCGCCATAAAATTGCTAAAAGCGGCGTAAAACTAAACTCATTCAAGTAGGACCTTCCAAGAAGCATGTGATAGGACTTGCTCCTTTGGAATATGTATTGTTATCATGTGGTATTCCACGATCACCCCAGCAAAAACCGGCAATAAACCATTTGAGGAGCATTACTTTACATTCCATGGTTGCTGTGGTTCTTATACAACAAAGAGACGTGATGCAGAGGTGCAGCTGATGATCATATTTACTGTCGGTAATGAAGTGTGTCAAGCCGCTCTGTTCTGAAATAACTCTCGTGGACGGTGGTCATAGCAGTGGCACAATGGGACATGTGGATATTTGTGGCGACATTTGATTATTTATTTATTGATAATACGTTTACAGAATCAAATCAAGCGTTCTGAAACAACGTTTATGGATTTTAATGGCACAGATTCATTGTCCAAAATGAGAACGGTGTTACTCTTAGACACCTGTGAATGTGTATTTAGAAGGCTGACTGTTCTTACACTGAACACAACTTATTTCAGATGTGTCAAACTAGCAGACAGCAATTGCAATACATCTAACTTTACATCAAAGAGGTTCTTGACTGTTTGTGTCAAGTGTCCTTTGAGGTCACTGTCTACTAACATAACAACGGCAATATTTTGCACACAGGCTGATCCTCTTATTACAGACAGATTTGACATACATTACATTGTTAACAACTGGTTTTCATTCAAATCAGTGGGACACATGCTTGTTTACAATTTATGCTTCTGTGATAGACTACAAGAAGCTTCTGTGCTAATGTCGATGGTTGTATTGTGCTCGAACATTCAGGAATCGGTGACTGTGCATATAAAGGCTGGTTGTCGCGTTGACACCGGGACACAAACAGATTAATGGAGTACATAAATCTACCTGCCTCCATCAACGTTCGACCTACATAACCGCTGTCTGACCGCTCGCTGTGTTAGATTTAGTAAAACAGTTTCTCACTCGCAAGCCAAGACTTTGGTGAGATGATGTTATATTTGTGACCTGTGACCCACTACTTTTACTTTATGAATTTCTTGTATCTTGCCTTTGTTTTTGCTCAATACAAAATTATTGAAAATTTCAGACTTCTCAGTGTTGTATTTTGCTGGTTCTGAGGGGATTTCTTATTTCTTTTTTTCACAGCAAAAATTTAACCAAAACACGTTAAATGAATGGTGTAAACTAACGCTGGTATAGGTTGGATTCCAAGCAGCTGTTCAAAACGTGCAAAACATAACTGTTTTACGTTGTAAGTGGATATAAGAGTTTTAAAGTCTCGTTTGAAGAATTATCAGTGTGGTGAAACGATGTTCAGTCCTGGTTTTACAATATTCGACAAAGAAATCACTTTGTAATGCATGTGTCACTAAACGCGTTGTTCACAAAATCTTCTAATATATATAAATGTAGTAGCATCAGCGTTGAAAAATGAACGCTTGTTGCGTATCATTGCAGACAAGGAGTCTGGATATGAATTGTATGCGTAAGAAGGCTTGCAACAGACATCGAGAAAGGGGTGGCTTCTGATTATCATACATGAACTGAAGGGTTTCGTACATGCTCCTTTTCTAATTACGGGTAATCGCCTCATAGTTACCTCACACACGGCTAACGTTCATGCAGGTTCATGGAACTCTTGCCGCTGGGCGAGATTATTCTCCTGTACACGGTGGGTGCAACTCCTGGGATAACTGACGTGATGCATCATTATCCTGCCTCCCGATAAACGAATTTGTCAAAGTTTGAACCATCAAAACAGGATATCTGGAAACATTTAATTAGGCTATTGCAATGATTCTGGCGAATGTTTAAATGCCGAATGTATTGTCAATAGTTAGTGCCTGTTTTACTCTTGTCTAAGAGTCATTTCTGATGAATTACAGCTTTTTTATGCAGTCATTCAGATTTCATTTTTTTAAGAATAAACACATATCCTGCAGTACAATTTTAAAAAGAAATATATTCTGAATTTAGCGATCTGGTTTGGCGTTGCCAAAACAATTTTCATAATTTTAAAAGTAGTTAATGTGACAATTAAAAATGTTTGGTGAAATACCTTTTTGTTCTTGTATATTCGGGACCAGTTCTCTTTTGAAACCCTCATGATGAATAACACGCAGATATCGAAACTTATTGCCCATACTAGGTGTATACTTTCTTTTGCTCGTTAGTTAAAGTGATTGTGTTGAGAATTCATGTAGTGCATAGATCAGACTGAAATCAACATTGCACATGTCTTCATGCCACATTGTAATACATCGAATGCTCCTGATTTAGTGCATTTTATTCAAAGCATTGGGCTCTTAAGATAGGGGATTTTGTGGGTCAGAGAGTAATTCCATCTTAGAGATCACATATGTCCAGGTTTCTTGATAACAGTCCATGCATGGACCACTTGTGTCATCAATTCCTAACAGTATCTATGAACGTGTTACGTCTTATTGTAGACCGCATGTTTCTATATGCTGAATAGAGCACTCACCTGGGTCTTTCCTTTATACATGTATTTGGCACTGAACATGACCTTTATAGGGCCAACTTCATGATGCCTTGAAGACGACTTGTATTTTTTTCAACATGTTTAAACGACCGTTTTCGCTACAGATAACTAGATTTTCCAATACTTATCCTGGCACACTTTCAAATTCACAAGGAATTCGCTCAGTATCCAGTCCAGGTGAATAAAAATCACTTCCATGTGCCCTACAGTGTATCAAATAAACATATTTGTACGTCTAGTGGACAACAGACAGAACATCGTCGGGCATGATCTTGACCAATATGTATTATCTCAATTATTCAACAGCTTCGATAAATAACAACATTTGCCATATACTTAATACCCTGTGAAAGAAAAATGAAACTATATAATATGACGTGTCAAGTGCACGAAGATACACGTACAAAGATTTCATTGGCTTTGTTAGTTCCGAGTTATTTGAAGTATTAGGAAACAGAACACCGAAGGAATAGCAAAGAAGTAAAACTGGAATTTTCGATTGATCAGCTCTTTGAAAACACCAAATGCACCTGGACATTGCATTTATGGCCGTCCCTTTAAATATGTTGAAGCAGACTGCTGAAAATGTTGTTGCAATGGAGAGAAAAAAAAACTCTAAATGATGTATGCATTTTCATATAGGAGAGAAGAGGTCACAATCGCGTGTTGTTACGAGACTTTAGAATAACTGATAGTGTGCTTCATCTCCGGGTTGTCTGATAATTGTTATTTTAAAATTAGATTAGTTCAATCTCATTTCTTTTTCCGAAGGCATCCAACTATGAACAATGATAGTGAGGAGGAAAACTGAATCCCAATTCACAGCAATGGACTGACTTAATTGACAGATTCTGTCTCCTTGTAAATGGTTTAGGCCAACGTGGCAGTTTATGTCCCCCAAAGATCTGATATGGGGAAAACGTTATTTTATTCTCACTCTTTATTATTTGTATGGATGATATTGTTTTTGCTCAATAAGAGATGAGATGATATACTGCACAGATACAGATCACAACCATATTTACTATCGGTAATCTAATGTGTTCAATAGCTATGACATGTCTAAACAATGAAATCATGATACCATAGCAATTTGTAGCTTCCTTTATGAATCAGCTGGCCATTTATCGAATACGAAGATCATGAAAGTGTTCCTTGCTAATGGCTTTCATTTCGGGAGAATTATCGATCCTTTACCGAAGAAATAACATGTCAATGTCATTCTGTTCTGTTAATTCGTTTGCTACCAACTAACAATTAAAGGGGAGGTTGTCTCACCAAAACTGTCTATAATTAACATATTTATATAACAGTGACCTTGATTTTGCAACGGCAAGTAAAATCTTTTGTCTTTATTTGTTTTGTTTTCTGGTTTTAAATGTTGATGATATTTGAAATGGATTACACATGACACTTTGACAAAACTAATCATTCTCCTACAACTAACATAGATGTAGCCAGAAGAGTGGCATTCTGTTAACAGAACGTTCGTTTTCTAGTTCTTCTTGGAATAAACAGATTAGCGTTGTCAGCTCTATGTAATAATAATAAAATGATAAAGCATCATAAAGGTCTACTGTATTTATGATGAATCCATTTAGAGGGTAACTTCTGAAGTGTTTAAAACTTAAATACATTGTACATTGTCATGTGCAAAAGAGGAGCGACAGCATGAGAGTGTCCACCAAAGTAGATCCGAATCGTGATATTTTAATTAATTAATTATTTTTTTAAATTAATTAATTAATTTTTAAATTTTTTTAACTTTTTTCTTTAATTAATGTTCATGGGTTACAGAAACGACTGCTCACTTCAGGAAAGCCTGATTTTATTCAAGTTGTGGTCATGAGTATATAACTGTAACTGGTTTGGTCACTGTACGGCTTAAATGTGACTAAAAACTGAATTCACTCATTCACTGTATACTTATGACGTCACTTGTCATCAGCGGACCTTTAACAGTAGCAAAATGTTGGCAAAATTGTTTGCAGTGACACTCGTTGCACTGAAAAGAGGTAAAGTGGTCAGGTATTACTTACAATGACAGGGTATGGGAATAGCTCCCTCCTGTCACTTTCAAAGAGATACACCATGCTTTGAATATGTGTTTGAGGAGATACTTTGTATTACAGTCTTGTCATCGTGGGTCTTGCTAGTAGAGGGAGACATGGTATATTGGCAGGATACAGCTAGCAAACATGTTTACTATCGCTAATGATGTGTGTAAAATATCTATATCTGGGAATAACATCACCGACGTATTAGGGTACCAAAGGTGGAGTTATGATAATTCTTGGCATTGTGTTAGTTTGGCTACATTCGATTAAGTTTTGATGGTGTATTTCATGGATCAACGCTGGTTAATGTCAGGAACCAACTGAAGCAATGTTTCTGGACGTTTTGTTGTTTTGTTGTAATTGAATCTGTCTCTGGGCATGTTTTCTACTCCAGAAATATTTCTCCTGAGAATCATGCGTTATATCCTGGGCTAGAAAGAGACTACTGAGACCTGCTGTGTTGTAAATTTAGATCTGTATAGAAATATTCAGAATATCGAAAGCCCACAGTGCTCAAGACCGAATAAAATCAAGAATGATCTTAGATGTAATTTAATTTCATTTGATACTTAGTTTTTACTTCATTGTGGCACTGTTCCTGGAACTCTATTTTCATTTCACAACTGAAGGCACTTTGGTTAGTCAGAACTGAGCCAAGATCTTTTCGGAGATGGATGTAAGGAAATTCTTGGAGGTTTTGAGAATGCACATGATATTAATTACTTTAGTCTGTGATACTGTTTGGGATACTAAGGAAGCCCTTCCCTGAGTGGAAAAAACATTATTACCGTAACGTCAATTCCTAAGGCAATGGTTTGAGTGATACCATTGCTGGACACAGCAAGCTACCTCTCTTTGTCATGGCGATGGAATACACAGAGGAACACACTTACGTTTTAAGGTCAAATTATTAACATACAGTTAATAAAACCGATTTGTGACTTTTGGCACATCTCTTCAACAGCCAACATACGGGACGTGTGTATAGCATTATTTGATATGTCACGTATACGAACTTCTTTGATCCAACGTTTATCGCTTGAGGCCATGTCAGTGGGAACAGTTACAGACGCTTCATGAAGACAGCCAGACAACTTGGATGACAGTTGTCCAGGACAGCATGCGTTTATTCCAATTTTATTTCCCCTTTTGTTAGTTTGTGACCTCTACGAATGACAGCTTAACTGACCTGTGTAACAGACTCTGAAAGACATTGAACAGGATGCTATTTCTCTTTTGGTCAAGATTTTGGCATGTTATTGGACAGCGTCAATAATGATTTGATAGTTGTGATCCCATTTAGAAGGTGTTTGCGTTTGATGTTTTTGTCCAGATTTGTAAATAACCGATAAAGGCCCTCATTTGTCAACGATCAGACAAGGTTTCAAGTCACCGGCCAAATTATGTGATGTGCTTACATTTGAAGTTGGAGCAGTTTTGGATGCGCATATTTTGATATATCGTCACTGATACATATTACGAAAAGGGGAAGCATAATCTGTGGAAATACTGACGCACCCAAATCCAGGGAACTGAAAATAAAACAACCCACCAAGAACCAAAACCAAAAACACCAGAAAACAGTCAAACAAACCAAACCAAACAGAACCCATGTGAAACGAACAAGAAACAAACAAACAAACAAAAAAACCCAAACAAACAAAAAAAAAGAAACCAAAACAAAACAAAATTATAAAAATAAAAAAATAGAAATAAAACAAACCCCAAAACAAAACAAAACAAAATTTGAACAAGCAGAATAACAACCCCACAGAAAGCAAATAACGGCAGTTAACTTTGTCACAAAAATTTCAGTCTACGAACCAGTCGTTTTGCATTGAACAGTTTGTTGTCTTTCTGCTATTTTAGAGATGTATTGTTTATTTTGCAAAATGAAAGTTTTTCTTGAATGAGCAATCGATTTTCCGTGGCATGTGTTTCCCTCTTTTCCTCCATTTGAAACAAATTACTCTCAACATTTCACGATCACATTTTACCGTCAGTTCTACGATGTAGTCGGAATCACACATGTACTATATTTGCAGAAATATTTTATGATCATGAAAATTGTGTTTTTAAATTCATTTTCCAAACTACGCAGAGTGTTTAGCAGCCGAGATAGACTAACAAATTCAAACTGACTGTTTCTGCCTTTGGTACTACCCAAGGTCGGCCACGGCTGTGCCATATGAACTGTAATGGAACACGTAACAATGCTGTAACTGTTTCCTTGAGTTTTGTTTCAGAATTCAAGGAACCCGAGTACTGGATTTTCGATCCAATTTCATCAACGTTTCGAATCATGATTATTTTTTAAAAATGACAATTGTGACACGATGTTGAAAAAATATACTATCTGGAAGTCGTCAATGGCTTAAGAAGAAAAGGGTTTTTCATGAGTATACAGGACGATGGGCTAGCCTTGTGGTTAAAGTTGTCTGTACCGAAGACGATTTCCTATTTCCAGTGTCTGCCGCCGTGAATATTGCTAAAGGGATGTGAAACTAAATCACGCACTCAATCATATGCATGCTTGTCTATTTTTAGAGACATTCTTTTCGAGACTTTAGAAAACTGTGCATGTGTCCTAACTGGTACTTCATGTACATCCATTTTAAAGTGCAAGTACATGAGGCCTTTGTGAATATAGGAACACTAATAGGTCCTCTTACTGGATCTTCGAATCCATTCGAAAGAATGTCTGACTTTTAAATATAATCATGATGCTCAGAAATGTCCTGTACGCTGATGTGGAAAGATCTGATCCATGTGGATATGTACATCTTAAAACTGTCGAAGACCGTTCTGTTGAACTCCTATGCCTGGAAATAGAAGCTTGGTCCAGGGATTATTTCACATTTAATTATCCTCTGGGATAACTCGAAGTATTTTCATGTTTCTTCAACTTCGACACATCGGTTATTGCCTGTACATGCAATCAAGACAATACACAGCTTCATGCATGATTAATCAAAGACCCTGCTAAAAGAGAGGCAATTAAGAACGCTTGACTTTTTGGGGACGCCTCTATTAAGCTGACAAGTTAGCAGTTAATTGATACACTAAATTATTACAATGTGTCAGTTCTAATTGAGATGGATGGGTTCAACAGAAATTTGCCTCATAAAAGACCGCATGTTGCTTTGCCCCTTTTTATCCATCTGATTTCAGCTCTTTGTGATTCATGCTATGATTATGTGCTTAATGAAACGGTAGCAAATTTTACAGAATCCAACTCAAGCATGTTTGTTTTTGACGGTTAACACATTAAAAGTCCTAATTAAACAACGATTAACAACACCATGTCGACAGCCTGGCATTTATCTATGACACATGACTATGAAAAAAAGGCAAATATCCGTCTTAAAGATAGCTCGGTTCGGAATTTGGATGTTTGAGATGGTTTGATGGGAGCAGCTGAAAACAGCTTCAAAGTTAAACAAAAATACTAGTTTGTCAGTTTTCGTTATCATTTATAACCTTAACCCTCAGAAGAAATGTGCGCAACAAGATGTGACGTGTTGTTTTCATCGTAAATGTAATATGTTACCTTTTCAAATGGCCAGGCTCGCTAACGTGGTTGACACGTCATCGGTTCTCAGTTGTGAAGAACGATGCTCGTGCTATTGATTACTGGATTGCCTGGTCCGCCGCCATATAAGCTGGAATATTGCTGAGTGAGGCGTATTTGTACTGAGCATCATCATTGTATGAAATAACGTCTACCTGGCGGCCCGCTGCTTGCTACTTACATGGCGGGCTTACAACTGTATTGTATAGCCAGCCCTGTGGGCCAATACAATGTCATTTTCCAAGGGTGTACATTTGACCATGTCATTGACTATGGGAATTATTTCGAAAATAATTTACAAATGTGGCAGCTAGACGATTTATGTTAAATTCTTGATCAGTCAAACCATAACTTCCACAGATAAGCCTACCGATTTATCGAACACTAGGTGTGATTGTGACAAAAGATCAAAAACAAAGAACCCCCCCCCAAAAAAAAACAAAAACAACCAAAAACAAAAAAACCCAAACCAACAAAAACAAACAAAACAACAACAACAACACCCCACCCCCCCAACTGTAACTAATCACATCTGGATCAGACAATCCAGTGATAGACGGCATGAACATTAATTGGAATATGGTGACTCATGTCAACCAAGTCAGCTAGCCTGACCACCCGATACCGTTACTTGCCTCTTCCGACAGTTATTTTAACCTGGATCTCTTCCTCATCCCCAAAATGAACCAGATAGCTGTTCTTATTACAAGAAATATTATCCTTTTAAAATAAAGGCGAAGTAAAACCATAATACCAACTGAGAGCTGTACCAGAATGAGGAAATTTAGTAATGCAAACTATAGCCGTTGCAGTGGTTTTCAGGAACAATACAGTAAAAAAACGCAAAAATGCACTAAAACGTGCAAGAAACACGAAAGCAATCGTGTTTCCATAAGTTTTCTCTCTTGAAGGGATGATCAGGCTTCTCAGGTACTCGCAAACACTATGACGAACATTTCGAATCCTTACCAACACCGAATAAGTTTCCCCGATCCAGTAGATCACTTATGATCCCCAGTGACCAGGACCATTTCATGCGCTTTAGGAACCATCACAACAATCTGTATAAATCCGCATGGGTCACTCATGCCATTTTGAGACTCCTGGGCACATCCTGTCTCCATCTCCATATGTCAGCTGTATGTTGGCACTTCGACAGTAAAAAATGTCTACCAAAACATATTTCATTAGGCGTGAAAGGAACAACACTATGACGTTGAATATTATAGGAATGATAATCATGAGTGGTGTCAGGTGCTCTCGACAATGGTGAGCATCCACAATTCCCACTGAAAAGAGAGAGTTATTTGATGAGAATGCTTGTAATAAACTTTGTAATAACTCTTGCATGTTATATTGTGCTATTCCATTTGTCCGGCAAGACACATTTAACATTATTTTGTTCTCGTTTCACAGTCCCATGCAGTTTCTCAGTACGTTACTCCAATCACGCATGTAGTTGGACTTTAAACAAATATAGCTCCTCATTTGGTTATAATTGTGCAAGAGCTACCATCCGCAACCATCAACCAACCATCGGCAACAATGAACATCATATTTCTCCCTTCAACAACCACCAGTATCCTACAAAACCTCTTGATGTACTGTCTCTCATCTCACCCTCAGGCTTTTCGATGGGCCCAGATTGCAGAATTAAGTGGCAATTATTCGATGTTTTAGCTCCAGCCGGGGTTTCTTAATCTCCCTTTGTACAGCAATCAAAGACTTCATTATTCTTCTTCCAGTGGCAATATTACCTCATCCTCAGAAGTAGGATGTCATTGTTCAATATTTAGTTTCATTATTTCTATCGCCAGGGATTAGCTTTGATGACATGAGGACAGATCGAGAGATCCCAAAGTCCAGAAATATGCTGTGAAGAGGCATTGACGTGTTCATGGCATGGATGGTGTAATGGGTTTAGAATGCCTTCAATGAGGAACAAAGAAA
The DNA here is from genome assembly GCF_037392515.1 of Haliotis asinina. Lineage (NCBI taxonomy): Eukaryota > Metazoa > Mollusca > Gastropoda > Lepetellida > Haliotidae > Haliotis > Haliotis asinina. The sequence continues at coordinate 24,245,205 of NC_090293.1, read as the reverse complement.
ATAAAATTCAATGACTAGCACAACAGTTCTCTAGAAATATGTCACTGTGTCTATCGAAGCATATTTTTAAAGCGTCCATTGCCTTGGATAGCTGTCTAACAGTGTATTATTAAACACATGACGGATTTGTTTGTTCGTTTGCAATGCCACACTTTACACATTAATGCTCCAGTTACATAGCGTCTGACTGTAATTACTTTGGACCAGACCGTCCAGTGACTGACATTATGAGCATCACGATCAACTCAACTCATCCGACTCTTATGACAGGCATTAACTAATGAAAGTTGGAATGCATGTTGAAATACATATCAGCACCACATTCATATCTTGAAAGTTTCATTAAGTTAAATATATCCACATACTGTCCAAAAAGGATCATATGTATTTTATTATTGCAACAATGCATAAAAGTCGGTCAAAAGGTTGATTAACCCCAGTGCCATTGATAAATACCATATATAGCCTTCCAGCACTGTAAGTTTATGTTTAATAAGATTATATCGATCGATCCTGCCCGCAGTTTGGTTTTCTTTGTGTATTTTCTTGCAGCAAAGGTACTTAGCTACATTCAAAATAGTCCCACGTGGCCGGCAGCTGTTCTCACGCCGAATTAATGAGACTGTCTCAGAAATGGTCGGTGCGCATATATCGAAAAGATGCATGCTGAGATAATTTTTTTTCGAACATGTTTTTTCGAGCAGTAAAGGACATAAACATCTTGTCATAATATAAACATAAGCTTGTATTGTATTAAAAATATGTGACAAAATCCGTTCCACATGCGTGAGAAATGTCTGCTAAAATCGAGTCAATTGTGCATTTCGACTATATCATAAGCATGTGTTTATGGATGACTTCTAAAAGTAATGATACCAGATGTTGGGGAAAAATAGCATATCCTGTATAAAAATGAGGACGTTCTTGTGTAATAGCTAAAGGAAAGACGGAATTTAGAGCAACTAGGGCTGGAGTAACACGTCGAGACCTGTTAATGTGGATGCATAAACGGGTTTTGGACATACCACAACTTTTACCAATCTACCAGATAATGAATGAAATAACAACAGAACTGAGTCAGTGAAGATCCCGGTTCGACAGAATTGCCAAGCAGTGTTTGAATCATGTCTTTTATGAGGCCACGTGTCTACCAAGAAAGTTATTGCAATATTTCTTTCACAGTCTATACTTTAATACTCTAATTACACAGAGATTGTTTTAGTACATTGCATCGTTACCCTGGTTCATTCTCATTCACCAGATCTTGCCAACTGTAATTCCTCCATAAGTTTTTTTATGGATGAATTAGTGAATGAGTTGGGTCCGAATTGCTTAAGTATCACCACGAGAGTCATTGGAAGAAGCAAGAAAGAATGCTCCAATTGTTGCTGAGCAAGAGTGGCAAAGAGTCAGATGCTTGCAGCGCTACAAGTAGGGTTTCATCGATATCCTGGATGTCGCCAAAATATGGCTCTCAGAAATTTGAAGACCTTTACCATTATAGGAAAACCATCACAATTCATTACGCTTATACGGTTCACATTTTTACCACAGTTTAACGAAACCGATCATTTTGTGACATTATACATGATAAAAAGCAATATGTTTATCGTGTTATTCATTTTAATCTTTAAAGGTTGAATACGTATGCATATTTATATCAGCCTTTATCGCTCCGACCATTGTTTCAATTCATCTGCACATAAAACACCTGCTGCGAAAGTATCTGTGGTCATGTAAGCGCCGAACTTAGCTAACAACCAGTGGCAATATCAAGGATTCACGCTCGTTGTTTTCATACGCTGACATCAGTTTTACGTGGATTAGTATAAGTACATGTGAACCACACCGTCAATTATGTGAAATCACCGTCAAATCTGGGAGTAAATACTCATCTCTTCAGGCCAACACTCAAGAGTTTTATGTTTTTCTTTGTCTTTCTGTGTGTAGGTGTTAAAACTGGAACTATTAGTGACATATTTATAAAACGAATCTTTGACTTGAAAATAGTTCGTTTTACAACATTAAAGCAAACATTATCTTCTTTGACATTGAAGTTCTAAAAATACTTGGTATGCTTTTGTCGAGAAATATGAACTACATGTGAGGTGTAAAACCTTAACTGTAGATTTACAAAGCTGTTTTGTTGTGTGCTTGTTGGAAGAAGTGCTTATTCGCTCCCATACTGGACAGTGATGTGCAGTTTATACATTTCCAGGTGAGAATTGAGAGGCGCATCCCATCTCCGCAAAAAGCTTGTGGGTTCATGGCGTTTAGTACAACAGAACGGATATGTTACACATACATGTACGCAGAGTTATATGGCCCAATCTTAAATGAAACTTTATGAATGGACTGATATAGGATATGCCATTTTTGGATTTGAGTTAGGTATGAATATCATATAATATGCACTTTCTGACATGTGCCTATCTCTTATGACATATGAATCCCCACACCATCACAAAATGTATTATTTTACCATATTGTCAGTTTAGTTAACAGTATAGTAACAGTATGGCAGATTTTACATCTTGCATGGAAACTATCAGGTGGGGAAGAAGAATCAAGCAAAATGGTGGCACCGCTTGCTGTCAAAATAATTTTTATGAATAGACGGTATAATGTCTCAGCATTATTATTAATTTTTTGATACAGTTCCAACCAGCACACCTATATGCATAATAAAGCCGTAAGAGATGAAATTCAGAACAACTTTCACTGATGCTGATGCGCATAATTCGACAAAATGGAAGGCACTGAGTGAAACGGGTACTTTATCGTTTGTCACCGTATTAAAAGATAACGTTTTGTAACTGCTGTATTTGGGGCTCCAAAGCGGAACGGGCGTCTCAGCCGAAGATTTTCAAGATCATATTTCATCACAATTTGACTTGACTTAATCCATGTTAAATACAACCACTGATAGTAACATGTAAAATGTAATGATGCAGTATAAATGGAATATTGTAAAGTGAACATAAATTATGTTTTTACCAAACCAAATGTCTACGGTAACGGTCATGTCGAACGAAAACTGCCGTCCAAACCATTTTCCTAGTCCCTGCTGCTTATTTTCATTGTGTAGCGACGCCGTGCAACCCGCGACAACACATTACTCCATCTTACCGATTACGTTACAAAAAAAGGAGAAAGCGTCTTACATTACTGCAGTGCATGGTCTTACTCATCATGGCCGAGCTAAGTCAGATATGACGTCACGAGTCACCTGATCGCTAGTTGAATACACATACTGGTCAAAGCTGAGAGATTTCGCGTTCAAAATATGAATAATAATACTTTTGCATTAAAAACTGGGGTACACGTTTGTGATGACTTTATCTTTAACCTGGTCAGTCATGGCAATGTTCTAGTATTCTCCTTTAAGTCAGTGGTTTTTATCTTCTTCCTGATAGGAAAACATCCTGATAAATTTGTGTTCCATGTAAGGGCAGCCAGTCTACTAATTCGCTAATGCATTCATTGGGATCGAGTTGAACTCCTTGCGTATTTAGGACAATAATTCTGGCCAATTTAAACCGAAGAACACTTATGTCAGCCTGAGTCAGTTTCTGATAAAGCGGCAATTGATTCTGTAAACATTTTATCAATAAATGAGTAATCAGACGTTGTCATAAATATCCGTGGTATCCCAAATCGTCCTTTGCCCGTCTAAGGGAATGTTATTTCGGGAGATGACTCTATTATAATCTTCATAACCGAGAATAAAGATGTTTATCGGCCATACCTCATCAGCAAACAATGCCTCTCCTTATTAAGCCACCACCGGAAATCAAAGTGTCCACACAAAAAGTGATACGACCTGGAAAGTGACTTCATTTATTGTTGGGGCTAAGCCTGTATCTCTTTTTGGTCCCTGATTGGTAGAAACACATATGGTTCATAAGTGACACAGATTTTAGAGCCCCTAAAGAAGAGGTGACGTCACAACCAGAATCAGTACACATTTTCTCATTACCTATACATGCACTGAGTTTTAATGAAAGCAGGTTTAGAGATATCACTTCATTATGTTTTATATTTTTCAGTTCATCAAACGTATGTTTGAAAAATGTCTTTACCGATTTTAGGGACTTTACCGATCAACCAAATAAAGGGGACATACATGTATGTTGAAAATGTATTGGGCAATATCCCTTTGATAACATCATCGTATGTTGGCCCGTACTTAAATGAGAAATGATAATGAAAGGGCCAAAGTTCGGTAAATCTATAAATTTTTAAAGATGTTAAAGAATTAGTTGAACCATGTAATTCACAGCATTGGTTATTGTCAAGTTTCGGCACGATACAAGGTGTTGAGCCTCTGCACATTCAGATACTTGTACTTTGAAAATGTTAATGCATAGGAGGAAACGCTTACCTGTTCGCGAACACATAGTTTCAACACCAGTTTGATAATACTCAGAATATTGTAGGAATTGTACATTGGAAGTGGAGAGGGTTTTTGTTTGCTTTATCTAAATCTGCGAGGCTCTTATGTTACATTTGAAATATTCAGTTGATACTTTCAGACATTTGTATTTCATAAGCTTAAATACACACAGAAGTACAGATATGACTAACATATGATAACCTCATTCTTTGAAAAGGATATGCATACCTTTCTGAAGCACACAAGAAGGTTAGCTTCTTTCAGACTATATGTAACGATATAGTCCTTTTCGTATGTATGCTTGTTGTTTTTAAATGAAGAGATTCACCATCTAACATCTGCATCTATCAACTGCTTGATCCATCAGGTGTATTATCGCACTTGAGCTCCATGAAAAACATGGTCGTCCGCCGCTGACTTTTCGAGGCGTCCCCATTATCACGGCATAACGAAGTAACGTTATCAGGTGTAAGGAAGGGGAATCGTGTCGGGAAGGGCGGGAAAATGTTACGATTTTTCCATGTTGGTTAAAACTAAATATTCGTTACACTGCAACATTGTGATACTTCCCAGACTTGGGCCACTTCCTAGTTACCAGTCAATAATGTAAATAACCGCTAAGTATCACGCATCGGCGATCTCGGCAGAACACGTTTACCGCGAGAACAGGAGACGGTATCGGGACGTGAATGCATGTTCATGCAATGCTTTGACCAATTCAAACTGCTAGGAAACTGTAACGTTTACTGGTATACCTTGTTGACGGGTGCCACCAGTGGAGCAGGAGGATACACTCGTCTTTTCGCGAACACACAATATCATCACTATACTCTATAGTGATTCAGAAACACATGTTCTGTCATCATACTGCATGGTGACCATCATTGAATTCCCTGGAATATACTCGATTGTGTACAAAGATTGTATAACTGTATTACTACTGAAACAAATATATACTCTCTTAGCAGAGATTTCTTATGGATGAAATGGTTTTGTCGCTTCTATCGTTAAAATAAACATTTACTGACTGCAATTTGATTTCTTTGAGATAAAGTATAAGTGGACATTGAACCATAATGCATTAAGCTGCGATTTGCTGATCATTTATGTCTTCAGATTGTTCACAAAGTGTCCGTGTCATTATGCTTCGAGGAATTATCGGTGTCCTTTACACATTGTTTTTATTTTCCAAGTCACCTTTCATGATCACGTGATCGAAACCACTTGTTCAGAACAACTTGAAATTCTATATGGTTTGTGTGCTTCTTGTTCAATAAACGAAACATGATTTACTGTACATGTATGGCTGATAGACATTTCTACTTTCGGTAATGGAGTGTGTAAATCTGCTCTGTTCTGAAACAACATTCCTGTGGACGCCAATCTGAGCAATGGCACAATTGGGATAACATGCGTATTTATGGCGACAACTGATTATTTAGTTACTGATACTACGTTTTCTTCACTGACCAGTTATGGATAGCTGTCCCAAGCTTAAAGAAATGTTAAGTTATTATCCTGAATGATTTTAAGACTCATCTGTGATCATTTGTTTGAAAACAACTGCAATATTTCTGCACAATAGTAAGTAGTAATTATTTAATTTGAACATTTGATGAAACCTTTGCAGAGTACCCAAAATACCTGATCTTGTAACTATCCAATAACATTTATGAATGATGAACGAGGTAAAGGTGAGATTGTACCTAGATTAGAAACATAAATGAGTCTTCAGATAAAGCCATATATCAAAGAATGGTATCATTTCCGATAGTATCTCCCAAAATACGCTGCACTTGCACAGTTCTAAAAGAATTATTTATTGAGTTCAATGAAAGTCAGAAGCGTGATCATATCCAGTACTGGATACCAAACCGCAATATCTAGCAGAGATGGTGACGAAAATAGTAAAAGTTAACTGAACATAAACCACAGAAGTATTCCTCACAGATCAATGTAAACTGCACGTGATTAACGTCATATCCGTTGCACAATTATGGCCTAACAATGGAACACTGACAAATCTTACAACTCTCACATTGGCTGTCGTGCTCAGTGAACGGATAAATTTCGACATTAATCACGATTATGACATAAATACCCATGCCAAGTATTTCGGAATTATCATAATTTTTTTTTTAAAACTGAAGTGCTGAAATAAAAAGAATATGCTCCTTCATACGAATACACTTGTGTTTGATGCTTCAGTACAATGGTACTTTACGTAATGCACAGACCTTGTCTGCACAGAAGGATCCTTAACATGCGTGTAATGTCTATCTATCTATCTACCATTTTGTTTTTACAAAAGGGTACAGAACATAATTTTAAGGTTGATGTGTCTGCTTCAGGAAGCTCCTTCTCTTAACTATAAATTAATATTTCATATACATCTCCCTTGTTTTGAATACTCCTGTCTTTTGTGGACGTGACGTGATAAGTGACTGTGCATGTGACTTTTTGAGATTTATGTGATTTTGTGTTGAGTGAAAAGGAGATTTTATAGAAACATGCTCATTGACGCTATTCCTTGGATTGAACCATATTACCGCCTTAAACAGACAAGGATTAACACCACCAGTGTCGACTGTTTATATCACATTCATCTGTATTTTCGACATTTAAACAAGGCGTGATGCCTGGTATGCTCTTCATGTCTTTTTGACCTGTTTTCCCAGCAGAAACAATTTCACAAACAGTATTATTTATATTACTTCTTTTCTGTTCCAAAAAGTAGTATGAATTATGTTTCAGCAACCATAAACTTACATACAACCATTGTTATACATGTCTATCTTCTGGTCTTTTGATGGTGCCTTTTGATGAAGCTGGACTGCGGAATTAAGCGGCATTTGCAAATGGAGTCGTGTTTTAGCTCTCGCAGGTTTTCTAATCTACTTGTCGGCAATCAAAGACTTCAGTATGCTTCTTCCTTTGGTGTGCTATATTCCTTTATTCTTCATTACTAAACATTTTGCTTCATTAATTGTATCGTTCGGGATTAGCCTTGATGGCATATAGTACCTATGCAGGCAAAATACACTGCAAGATATGCGGCAAAATTGTTGGAGTTATGGTTTGATATTGCTGGAATAGCACTATAAACGGAGAAAAATAATACTCACTCACCTTGCTGCAGTGGTGCATTGATATATGCTATATTTGGTATATGCACATCATTTCTGACAATAATCAGACTTTGTGTGGGTATCTCAGCCTGTGTATGTGTTTTTTGGCTTTACTCACCTAGATATGGACCGAACACTTCACAGTTGCCTCATAAACGGTTAACGTTCTTGGAGGTTCAATATTGGAGAATACATGCAATCAGTGTTAATGAACTTACGCTCTTGCCACAGAACAGGATTATTAACCTTTGAAAGAGTCCTTACACCATCTCTTATCTCGTGATCAGTGAAATCAACTAAAACTTTAAAAAGTAAGCAAAAATTAACGACAGCATAAATTGATGATATAAATTTGAAGCAACAAAGTACATTGATCTACTCAAAATGAAAATTGTTGTGTGGTTTATTAGCAAATTAGAACATAATATCAGTGAGTCAAGGACCACATTGTGAAACAAACAAATACATGTGATATAAGTGATTAATTAATTGTAATCAAGTTTCTTCTGAGTATTTAAGTCAATATCCATCAATACTAACAAATTACAACAGCAGTACAAAATTCAAAATCAGTTTAATATAAACACAGTTGTTATAGCAATAAAGACCGAGATGACTTTTGATGCTCGCTAACTTTGTTGATACATGTCATCGTATCAGAGTTGTGTAAATCGAGTATCATGATGTCAATTACAGGACTGTCTGGTTTAGAAGTACCTATTTACAGTCCGTAGTCATGAGGCATGAACAAACCTCATCGATTAATTGCAGCTTTCACTGATTTGTCTCCTTCATAGGAGCAGTGCCAAAATGTAATTTGCTTGTTAGACAAATCAATACAATATGCATTATTATTGAAAGAAAGGGTTTTTTTCAAAAGAAGATCCGGGTTCCATTCTCCTCAATATTTGATATCCCCCTGATTTTGGTGGAGTGTTGCTAAAAGCGGCGTTAGACTAAACTCACTCACTATGTCAAGTAGGACCTAGCCAGGGACATATGATAGGTCTTACTCACTTAGAATATGTATTTGGTATCTGGTGGCATTTCACGATCAATCCAGCGATAAACTATTTGAGGAGCATTACTTTACATTCCATGGTTGCTGTGGTTCTTATACAATAAAAAGAGACATGGTGCAGAGATGTGGCTGATAGTCATATTTACCGTCGGTAATGAAGTGTGTCAAGCAGCTCTGTTCTGAAATAACATTCCCGTGGGCGCCGGTCTGAGCAGTGGTACATTGGGATAATACAGACATTCGTGGCGACACTTGAATATTTATTTATTGATAATACGTTTACAGAATCAACTGATCATTTATCAAGAATGAAATCAAGCGTTCTGAAACAAGGTTAATGGATATTAATGGTATAGATTCAATGTCCAAAATGAGAACGGTATTACACCCCCGTGAATGTGTATTCAGAAATGTAGGCTGTTTGTTCTTACACTGAACACAACTAAATCCATATATGTCACAAACTAGCAGATAGCAAAAAATATAACTTTATCAAAGAGTTCTTGGCTGAACCCATTTTGAGGTAGTGTTCGTGTCAAGTGTCCATTTGAGGTCACTGTCTGCTAGCGTAACTGCAGCATTATTTCTTACAGATCTGATCCTCTAATTACAGAGCGATTTGACATAGATTACATTGTTATTCAACTTAGTGGGACTGATGGTAACAATTTATACTTCTGTGAAACTGAGAGCAAGTGAATGGGTTTGGTTCATAATTAGACGGCGTTTCAGTTATATAATGGATGTTATAATGGAGTTATGCCCCGGAATTCGTTTGTATTGAAACATGTCCTATATTCTCTGTCTCTCTCTCATGTCCTACCAAAATGTCCTATATTCTCTATCTTTTTCTCTCCTTTATACTTCAACATGTCCTGACGAACATCTCTATAACGTCTCCCTCTCCTCTGTATACCCCAACATAACCTCCCAAGAATGTCCTATATTCTTTCGCTCCCTCACCAGCACGTCCTAGTAATCATGTCCGATATTCTGTCCCCTTGCCTCTCATATACACTCTAACATATCCTACCAAACATCTCTCTCTCTCTCTCCTACATACTCCAAAATATCCTACCAAGCATGTTTCATGTCCTCTCTCTCCCTATCCTATATACTCCAAACTAGCCGTCTTGACTACAAAAGTACATTTGTACTTTTAAAGTAATGGTATTAACAACTAACGCTGGTGCCGGTTTGAACCCAAGTTGAAAAGAATCGCCAAAAACAACATGACCCCAGTAACAATACAACTTTCATGCGAATCGTGCATTTTTCAAAACTTGTAAAATATAATTGTTCGGGATTTGATTGTGAACAGAGTTGAACAAGGTTTATGCAGAATACATGATGGTGTCTGAAACCCTGTTCAACTTTGTCAGTTCTGAGAGATTCTGAAGTGTCCTAGATATCTTCTCTATTTTGATGGTTTCATATTTGGGGGATAAAATGTCGAATATGAGAGTTGTAAAATCTCGTTTGTAAAATTATGAATGTGCAGAGGACAATGTGCAGTCCAGTTTTTGAACAATAAAGATTCTAGACATCTTCTAAAGATGAGAAAACTGTCCCTGTTTGTATGAAGATACATGCGGCTACTTGCGTTTTCAATTATACTTAACTCGTAAAGATACTGTTCCATTTGACTCTAGTTCCCAAATACAGTAGATGCTGTCTAAACTGGCACTCACTGGGACTGACTAAACAATCCATTTAGACAATGTGCCGGATTGTAGAACTGATGATAAATGTATACGTCACGGATGGGACTGATTTAATGCCGGTGATGACAACTTGCCGGACTGGACAGATGCCGATTTTGACAGCTTCCACTGTACTTTTCACATTAAACCAGCGTGTTACATCTATTTGTAACATATCTTCATATATGCATTTGTAAGATGACACCCCCCTCTCTCTCTGTCTTTTCTCACCCTCTGTCTTTTTATGAAGCCTGATAGTAGAATTAAGTAGCATTTATGTCATGTTTTAGGTCTAAACGATGTTTCTTATTCTCTCTTTGTCAGCGATCAAAGACTTCCGTAAGTTTCTTTCAATGCTAATATTCGTCAATACTTTGAAGCAGACGTCATTTATCAATATCTGCTTTCATATTATAAACACTCGAGATTATCCTCGATTACAAAGTGTAGAAAATATGCAAGAAAGGTGCACTGATGGGTATGTGGGCATTACAATAGGCGCAATTGTTTACCACGTCCTTGAAGGATGAATAAAGAAATGACTTTTTCTGAATGGCGGTAGTTTTCTTCAAGGAAATGTCATCAGCCTTTGTCTTCTATATTTTTAAAGTTTAGTATCATGTCTTCAATCTTACTTGAAAAATGTTGGTTTTTGAAACGCTTATTGCGTATCATTACAGACAAGGAGTCTGGACACACATTGTATGGACATATATGAACTGAAGGGTTACAAACGTCAGTAGATATGCTTCTTTTTCTAATTACGGGTAATCGTCTCATAGTTACCTCACACGCGGCTAACGTTTATGCAGGTTCTCCGGTCGTGAAGGTTCATGCATTCTCTGTTAATGCAGCGAATTACAAGTCTTGCCGCTGGGTGAGATTATTCTCCTACACATCGTGGATGCAACTTATAAGAACCCTTGACATAATCGAAGTGACGCATCGTTATCTTGCCTCTTGATAAGTGAATTTATCAAAGTTTGAAACATAAAAACAGGATATCTGGAAACAACAGATGAGGCAACATTTCTGGCGAATGTTTCAATACCCAATGTACTGGCAATAGTTAGTGCCTATTTGACACATGTCTAAGCGTCATTTCTCGTGATTTACAGATATTTTTATGCAGTCATTCAATTTTCTTTATTTTAAGATCTTGAGAATAAACACATATCCTGCAGTACATTTTAAAAAAGAAATCTATTCTGGATTAAGGCATCTGGTTTGGCGTTTCGAAAACAAGTTTCATGATTTTAGAAGTAGTTAATGTGAGAATTAAAAGTGCTCGGAGAAATACTTTTCTGTTATGTGTACATATTCTGGTATATATGGGACCAGTTGTCTTTGAAACCCACATGATGAAAAACCCCGCTGATATCGAAAATTATCCCCCATACTAGGAGTATACTTTCTTTTGCACGTTAGTTTAAGTGGTTGTGTTGAGAATTCATGTCGTGCATAAATCAGACTTAAATCAACATTGCACATGTCTTTATGCCATATTGTAATACACCCAAAGCTCCCTATTTAGTGCATTTGTATTAAAGCATCGGTTTCATGAGATAGGGAAGTTGTACGTAATATGACGTAACTTAGCGATCGGACAAGATTATACACAGATATACATGTTTCTTGGTAACAATTCATTCTTCATGTAGGATAGAAGAATTCCAATTTTTGTCCATGAGCGTGTTATGTCATATTTCATTGTAGACCGCATGTTTGTTTCTACAGGACAGAGCAGTCATAATGACCCCATGTTTTTTCCGTTGTGTATTGGGCTGTGGAAATGACCTTCTCATGTTTTTTCCGTTGTGTATTGGACTGTGGAAATGACCTCAGGTTTTTTCCGTGGTGTACTTGGCTGTGGAAATGACCTTCATGGGGTCCAATTGAAGACCTTGAAGACGACTTGTATGTTTTTCAGTATGTGTAAACCACCATTTTCGCTACAAATGACTGGTTGTTCCCATACTTAAACTGACGCACTTTCAAATCCGCAAAAAGATCGTTCAATATACAGCTGAATAAAATCCCGACATACTTCCGTGTCTTATGATATAAACATATATTCCTACACCCAGTGGACATCGTCTAATATGATCGTGACCAAATTAGATACATTATCTCAAATATTCAACAGCTACGACAAATAACAACATTTGCAATATAATCAACATCATAATCAACATCATGTTAAAGAAAAATGAAACGATATAATATAACGTGTTAAATGCATGAAGATAATGTACAATGATTCCATTGGCATTGTCAGTCCGTGTGATTTGAAGCATTAGGAAAAAAACACCGAAGGAATAGGGAAGGAGCAAACTCGGAATTTTCTATTGATCAGCTCTTTAAAAACACCAAATGTACTTATGCATTGCATTTATGGCCTTCCCTTTAAATATGTTGAAGCAACAGACTGCTTAAAATATTGTTGTTGTTATGGAGAGGGGAAAACGACTAAAAGATGTATGCATTTTCATATAAGAGAAGGAGAGGGCACAATCACGCGTCGTGACGAGACTTTAGAATAACTGATAGTGTGCTTCACATGCTTAATCTCATGTTCAAGATATTAAATGAACAATGAATTCATGATGCCACTGCAACTTATAGCTTCCTCTATGAATCAAATAGCCATTTATCGGAAAGGACAGATCATGAAAGTGTTCTTTGGTGATGGGCTTCATTTCAGGAAAGTCATCGATCCTCTACAGACGAAATGAAGTGCCAGTGTCATTCTGTTCTGTCAATTCGTTGGACTACCAAGTAATATTTAACGCTTTAAGGGAAGGCTGTCTCATTAAAGCTGTGACAAACTATAAGCTGTCATAGATTTTACGCTCCTGAACATTGTTAGAAACGCTTTAAGGTGATAGATGCTGTTGTGAGATATGAACGATTGTTATGATAATATTATTGTTAAATGCATTGTCTAAATTTACATTTGGTAAGAATGATGGCGTGTGTGTTCTTCCTCAGTATAAATTACACATTTATATAACAGTAACCACGGCTTTGTAACAGTAACTAAAAGCGTTTGTTTTTATTTGTTTCAAGTTTAAAATGTTAATGACAATTCTAATGAATTACAGTTCACACTTTGACAAAAGATATTTATTTTGAAAATTATTCATTCTCCTACAGCGTACAAGAAGAGTGGTATTGTGTTTAAAAACACCTGTTTTTTCTAGCTCTTCTTGGTATAAACAGGTTGGCATTGTCAGCTTTATGTAATATAAAATATCATAAACGTTTACTGTATATGTGATGGGTCCATTTAGAGGAGAGTTTTTGAACCCTCATCCACCCCCACCCCCTAGGAAAAAGCAAGGAAACAAACTAAAAAACCTAAAACGCTCAAACAAACAAAGAGAAACGAGAAACATAGACACATCGTCATGTACAATAGAGGAGCGAGAGTTTGAGAGCGTCCACCAAAGTTCTTTATTATGATCCGTTTTGTTATATTTTCTGCATTTGATTAATGTTCATGTGTTATTGAAACGATTTCTCTCTTCAGAAATGATCTTTCATTGCGCAACACACTCCTACGCTACAAGAACTGAGAACTGATAACAAAAGTCATCATGAGTGTATAACTGTAACTGGTTTTGGTTACTAAGTGGCTAAAATGTGATTCAAAATCTGAATTAACTCAATAACTGTATAGTTGTGACGTCAGTTGTGACCAGCGGAACAGTAGCAAAATGTTGGCAAAATTGCTGTCAGTGAGACCCGTTGGACTAAAAAGAGGTGAAAGGGGTAAAGTGTTCATGTATTACTTACAATGACGGGATAGGAATAGCTTCCTCCTCTCACTTTGAAAGAAGACACACACAGCATGCTTTGAAAATGAATTGGAGGAGCAATGCTTTGTATTACAGGCTTGTTACCGTGGGTCTTGCTGGTAAAGGGAGACATGATATATGACTAGGATACAACTAGCAAACATGTTTACTGTCGTTAATGATGTGTGTCAGATAGCTATATCATGTAATAAACTGAACATAACTGACGTATTAGGGTACCAAAGGTGGAGTTATTATAAATCTTTTCATTGTGTCAGTTTGACTACATTGAATTAGGTATTGATGTATTTCATGGATCAACGCTCGTTTATGTCAGGAACTAACTGAAGCATATGGAAATGTTTCTGGACGTTTTGTTGTTGTAATGTAATTGAATGTGTTTCTGGGAATGTTTTCTACTCTCGAAATATTATCCTGATAATCAATTGCATGCATCATGTTCTGGGCTAGAAAGGGACTACTGACAATATTCCAGGAACTCCATTTTTATTTCATTCTTTTCACAGCTGAAGGCACTTTGGTAGGACAGAATCGAGCCAAGAACAAAAACACTCAAAGCAAACCAAGAAACGAAATAATATGAAACAGAACAAAATATGAACAAGTAAAATAAGAACCCCAAAGAAATCAAATAAATGCATTAAACTTTGTCACTAAATTGTCAGTCTACAAACCGGTCTTTTGCATACTTGTCTATTTTTAGAGGCATTAATTCTTTTCGAGACTGTAGAAAACTGTGCATGTGTCCTAACTGGTACTTCATGTAAATAAATTTAAGTGCAAGTACGTGAGACCATTGTAAATACAGAAACACTAATGTCCCCTCTTATTGGATCTTTGAATCCAGAAAGAATGTTTGATTTTGAGATATAATCATGACACCAAGAAATATCCGGTGAACTGATTTGGAAAACTCTAATTCATGTGGATATGTACATCCTAAAACTGCCGAAGACCGTTGTGTTGAACTTCCATGTCTTGAAATAGAAGCTTGGTTCAGGGCATATTTAATATTTAATATTTAATTATCCTATGGGATAACTCGAAGTACTTTCATATGTTTCCTCAGCTTCGACACATTGGTTATTGCCTGCACATGTAATCAAGGCAATACACAGCTTCATGCATGATTAATCAAAGACCCTGCTTAAAGAGAGGCAATTAAGAAAGCTTGATTTTTTAGGGAGGCTTCTATTAAGCTGATAAGTTAGCAGTTAATTGATACACTAAATTATTACAAGTATCAGTTTTAAGTGAGATGGATGGAATCAACAGAAATTTTCCTTCTAAAAGACCGTATGTTGCTTTGCCCCTTTTTATCCATCTGATTTCAGCTCTTTGTGATTCATGCTATCATTATTATACGTTTCATGAAACGGTAGCAAATTCTTCAGAATCCAGCTCAAACATGTTTGTTTTTGACGGTTAACACATTAAAAGCCCTATTTAAACAACGACTTACAACACCATGTCGACAGCCTGGCATTTATCTATGACACATGGCTATGAAAATAAGGCAAATAGCTCGGTTCGGGATTTGGATGTTTGAGGTGGTTTGACGGAATATTGCTGGAATATTCCTGAGTGTGGCGTAAAACTAAAGTCACTCACTCAAGTGACCAGGTGGTTGACAACAGCAACGGGTTATGCTTAAAGTTTCTTTCTTTGCTGCAGCTGTATTCACCATAATATATATTTACTGAGCACCATCAGTGTATGAAATAGCGTCTGTCCGGCGGTCCTCTGCTTGCTAGTTACCTGGCGGGCTTACAGCTTTATTGTATAGCCAGCCCCGTGGGCAAATACATTTTCTAAGGGTATACATTTGACCATGTCATTGACTATGGGAAATATTTCGAAAATAATTTACAAATGTGGCAGCTAGTCGATTTATGCTAAGTTCTTGATCAATCAAACCATTAACCTCCATAGATCAGCCTACCGATTTCTCTAATACTAGATGTGATTGGTCTAGAGAATGATTTGAGCCAAGGAACAGTGTTGTTCTTCTAGGACAGTATATGTAACAATCACACATTGATCCGTTAAGTACATCATTTTATCACCTTGTCTCAGTTTTCTATTTTAAATAAAGGGCTGGCTACATGTTAACAAGGTCAGCGACATTTTTCAGTTATCAGCCCTGTGGGCTTGCTGCTGGGTATTTTAGGAGTTTCATACACTGGCATCACCAAAAGGTCTGTTCATCCATTATCACAGTTAATAAAACATCTGTTCCTACTGGCTAGCTCTAACTAACTAATCACATCTGGATCAGACAATCCAATGATAAACGGCATGAGCATCAATGTGCGCAAATTGAAATATGGTGACACGAGTCAACCAAGTCAGCAAGCCTGACCACCCGATACCGTTACTTGCCTCTTACGACAAGCATGTGTTGTTGAAGACCAGTTATTCTAACCTGGATCTTGAAATGAGCGAATATTGCTCAACTTCTCATCTTCCCCAAAATGAATCAAATGGCCGTTCTTATTACAAAAAATATTATCCACTTAAAATAAAGGCGAAATAATACCAACTGAGAGCCGTACAAGAATGAGGAAATTTGGTGATCCAAACTATAGCCGTTGCAGTGGTTTTCAGGAACAATGTGGTTAAAAATCCCCGCAAAAATGCACTAAAACGTGCAAGAAATACGAAGGCAATCGTGTTTCCGAAAGCTTTCCATCTTGAACACTATTACGAGCATTTCGAATCCTTACCAACACCGAGTAAGTTTCCCCGATCCAGTAGATCACTTTTAATGTTCAATGGCCAGGACCATTTCATGCGCTTTAGGAACCATCACAACAATCTGTACAAACCCGCATGGGTCACTCATGCCATTGAGAGACTCCTGGGCACATCCAGCCTCCATCGCATATGTCAGCTGTATGTTGGCACTTCGACAGAAAAAAGAAGTCTACCAAAACATATTTCATTAGGCGTGAAAGGAACGACACTATGACGTTGTGAATTATAGGCATTGAAATCATGAATGGTGTCAGGTGTTCTCTAAAATGGTGATCCACAATTCCCACTGGACAGAGAGAGTTATTTGATGAGAATGCTTGTAATAAACTGGTGACTCTTGCATATTATATTGTGCTATTCCATTTGTCCGGCAAGACACATTTAACATTATTTTGTTGTCGTTTCAAAGTCCCATGCAGTTTCTCAATACGTTACTCCAATCACACATGTAGTTGGACTTTAAACAAATATAGCTCCTCATTCGGTTATGATTGTGGAAGAACTACCACAGGCAACCATCAACCAACCATCGGCAACAATGAACATCATATTTCTCCCTTCAACAACCACCAGTATCCTACAAGACCTCTTGATGTACTGTCTCTCTTCTCACCCTCAGGCTTTTCGATGGGGCCAGATTGCAGAATTAAGTGGCAATTATGCGATGTTTTAGCTCCAGCCGGAGTTTCTTAATCTTCCTTTGTCAGCAATCAAAGACTTCATTATTCTTCTTCCAGTGGCAATATTACCTCATCCTCAGAAGTAGGACGTCATTGTTCAATATTTAGTTTCATTATTTCTATCGCCAGGGATTAGCTTTGATGACATGAGGACAGATCGAGAGATCCCAAAGTGCAGAAATATGCTGTGAAGAGGCATTGACGTGTTCGTGGCACAGATGGTGTAATGGGTTTTGAATGCCTTCAATGAGGAACAAAGAAAATGCAGTCCAATGACTAGTACAACAGTTCTTCAGAAATATGTCATTGTGTCTATCTAAGTATATTGTTTAAAGCGCACATTGTCTTGAATAGCTCTCCGTTTAACAATATATTATTTAACATATGTCTAATTTGTTTTTACCCAGCAATGTTCCAGTTACATTGCGGATATTTGTAATTCCTTGCGACCAGACCATCCAGTGACTGACATTATAAGTTTCACGATCAACGCAGCTTGGAGCGAGCTTGACCACCTGATCCCGTCTGCCGACTCTTATGACAGGCATTAGCTAATGAAAGTTGGAATGCATGTTGAAATACATATCAGCACAACATTCATATCTTGAAAGTTCCATGCAGTTAAATATATCCACATACTGTCCAAATAGTATGTATTTTATTATTGCAACAGTGCATAAAAGTCGGTCAAAAGGTTGATTAACCCCAGTGACATTGATCAGTACTATACATAGCCTTCCAGCACTGTAAGTTTATGTTTGATAAGATTATATCGATCGAGTCCTGCCCTCTGTTTGGTCTTCTTTGTGTATTTTCTTGCTGCAAAGGTACTTAGTTACATTCAAAATAGTCCCACGTGGCCGGCAGCTGTTCTCACGCCGAATTAATGAGACTGTCACAGAAATGTTAGGTGCGCATGTACCAGAAAATTGAAGAAACAAAATCCGTTCCACATGAGAAATGTCTACCCAAAACGAGTGAATTGTATATTTCGACTATATCACAAAGATGTGTTTATGAATGACTTCTAAAAAAATGATACCAGGTGTTGGGAAATAAATAACATTTCCTGTGCCACTGGAGGCCTAAAACTTTGATCGAAAAAGTGAGTACGGTTCTTGTGTAATAGCTAAAGGAAGACGGTATTTGCTTCACATTATGTAGGTTGTACAGCATCTGTCTGAAAATAAAATTGTCGTTGAGCCCTGTCTAAACAAATATGTATATTGAAGCATTTCAGCAGAAAAATACAATTGCTTCTTATTAGAAACATGCAATTGACCCTTATCAGAAACCAGGAAAAGTAGAGATCTAAAACCTAACTAGGGCTGGAGTTACACATCGACCCGTGTTAATGTGGATGCATAAACGGGTTTTAACACACCACAACTTCTACCAGTCCACTAGATAATGAATAAAATAACAGTAGAATTGAGTCAGTGAGGATCCAGAATTGCCAAGCAGTGTTTGAATCATGTCTCTTATGAGGCCACGTGTCTACCAATAAAACCATTGCAATATTTCTTTCACACTCTATACTTTAATACCCTAATTACACAGAGATTGTTTTAGTACATTACATCGGTACCCTGGTTCATTCTCATTCACCAGATCTTGCCAACAGTAATTCCTCCATATTTTTATGAATGAATTAGTGAATGAGGTTGCTCCGAATTGCTTAAGTATCAGCACGAGAGTCATCGGAAGAAGCAAGAAGGAATGCTCCAAGTAGGGTTTCATCGATATCCTGGATGTCGCCAAAATCTGGGAGAAGGCTCTCAAATGAAGACTGTTATCATTATAGGAAAAATATCACAATCAAATTCATTACACTTACACGGTTCACATTTTCCCATAGTTTAACGGAAATGATCATCTTGTGACACTGTACATGTCAAATAGCTGTATGTTTATCGTGCTATTCATTTTAATCTTTAAAGGTTGAATACGGATGCATATTTATGTCAGCCTTTATGGCTCCGATCATGGTCTCCATCCATCTGCATATAAAACACCTACGGTTGTCATGTAAGTGCCGAACTTAGCTAACAACCAGTGGCAATACCAAGAATTCACGCTCGTTGTTTTCATACGCTGACATCAGTTTTTACGTGGATTAGTATAAGTACATGTGAACCACACCGTCAATTATGTGATATCACCAAATCTGGGAGCAAATACTCATCTCTTCAGGCCAACACTCAAAAGAGGATCATCAAACCGACAGGCTTTCTGCTGTTCTCAAACTCCGCTTAATCCGTATTTATCACTACCATATACAGATCTCTTGGGGTTTCATTGAGTGGGATTTTTTTCTGTTTATTAGAGAGTGCAACAGGAATGAAGTTGAGGCATGATTAAGTCCAAACCAATCTACGCAATTTCGATACGGTAACATGTGTCAACCAAGTGAGCGATCCGGACCACCCGATTCGGATAGTCGCTTCTTGCAACTGGCATCAGTTGCCGAAGACAAAGATGTAACCAGGATGTTGTCCTTTCTCGGTGTCTCAATAACCACACCTTGAAATATCCACACTCTTGGTTATGGCAAAACTTCTGATAATGCAACAGTAAATATTCACGTTAACGCAGTGACAGGAGGGAACCGTGGACCAAACTTGTCCAGAAACCTCCACATTTTTTATCTTGACGAATAATTGGCGATGTAATAAGTAAGGTGAAGGTGAGAATGAAACTGAATCACAAATATAACTCGCTTATCATGGTAAAACTGTCAGCATAATGTCGAAAAATGCTACGTCCTCACTCGGTAATGAATTATCGATGCATATAATCTCCAAAAATAGGACTGTGATTGATGACTTCTGCAAAAGAAAATCAGTAAAAACATCTCGGTGTGTAACTGTCGGGAACGAGATGAAATATTTGGTAATGATATATGATCTGTTACCAAATCATAACATTTATTATTCCATGTGACAAGATGTAGATACTATTTTGATCTTATTAACTACATTTTCAGCTTGATCTCATTATGAATAGATGGTAGTATTAAGAATTTTTTCAAATCGATTGCAATCTTGAATCCCACACATTCTCATCTTAGTTCAGTTCTGAACACAGATGGACGTGTGCTATAATCGTAAGAGTAACCAATTGTTGAACCGTCTAATTCTAACCTTACTTCACATATTGTAGAGAAAGGGTCCTTGACATACGTATGTTTTTCTTTGTCTTTCTGTGTGTAGGTGTTAAAGCTGGAACTATTACTGACATATTTATAAAACGAATCTTTGACTTGAAAATAGTTCGTTTTACAACATTAAAGCAAACGTTTTCTTCTTTGACGTTGAAGTTCTAAAAATACTTGGAATGATTTTTCCTGGTGCATGTTGAATAAATGGTGATGCTTGAAAACCAGTTTTGTAACATTTTGGAACAACCTGTTTAGCAGCTCCCCCTGAAAACATTTTACTTTTGTATTGATAAATTTGAATCAGCTTAGAGGGTGAATTTGAATATAAAAATCTTCAAAATGTCTCTTTCGAGAAATATGAACTACCTGTGATGTGCAAAACCTTATCTGCAGATTGACAAAGCTGTTTTGTTGTGTGCTTGATGGAAGAAGTGCGTATTTGCTCCCATACTGGACAGTGATGTGCAGTTCATACATTTCCAGGTGAGAATTGAGAGAAGCATCCCATCTCCGCAAACAGTTTGTGGGTTCATGACTTTTATTACAACAGAACGGATATGTTACATATACCTGTACGCAGAATTACATGGCGCAATCTTAAATGCAACTTTATGAATGGAGTGATATAGGCTATGACATATCTGGATTTGAGTTAGGAATGAATATCATAAAATGCACTTACAACTTTCTGACGGGCATATCTTTCAAGAGATATGAATGATCCCACCGTCACAAAATATAATATTTTACCATATCATCAGTTTAGTTAACAGTTTAGCTGATTTTACATCTTGCATGGAAACTATCAGTGGAGAAGAAGAATCAAGCAAAATGGCGGCACCGCTTGCTGTCAAAATATTTTAATGAATAGACGATATACTGTCTCAGCAGTATTATTTGTGATACAGTTCCAGCCGGCACACCCATATACATAATAAAGCCCTATAATAAATGACCAATCCCTAAGAAATGAAATTCAGAACAACTTTCACTGATGCCGATCCTTGTAATTCGACAAAATGGAAGGCAATGAGTGAAACGGGTACTTCATCGTTTGCCGCTGTATTAAAAGATAACGTTTTGTTCCCGGGTAGACTGCAGTATTTCGGGCTCCAAACCAGAACGAACGTTTCAGCGAAAGATTTTCAAGATCATATATACGTCATCACAATTTGACTTGACTTAATCCATGTTAAATACAACCAATGATAGTAACATGTAAAATGTAATGATGCATTATAAATGGAATATTGTAAAGTGAACATAAAATATTTTTTACCAAACCAAATGTCTACGGTAACGGTCATGTCGATCGAAAACTGCCGCCCAAACCATTTTCCTAGTCTCTGGTGCTTATTTTCATTGTCTAATGACGCCGTGCAACCCGCGACAACACATTACTCCATCTTACCGATTACGTTACAAAAAAAGCGTTTTACATGCATTACTGCAGTGCATGGTCTTACGCATCATGGCCGAGCTAAGTCAGATATGACGTCACGAGTCACAGGATCGCTGGCTGAATACACATACTGGTCAAAGCTGAGAGATTTCGAGTTCAAAATATTAATAATAATACTTTTGCATTTAAAACTGGGGAACACGTCTGTGATGACGATATCTTGAACCTGGCCAGTCATGGCAATGTTCTAGTATTCTCCTTTAAGTCAGTGGTTATTATCTTCTTTCTGATAGGAAAACATCCATCATGTAAGGACAGCCAGTCTACGTGTTCGCTTATGCATTGACTGGGATCGATATTGAACTCCTTGCGTATTTAGGACAATTCTGGCCAATTTAAACCGAAGAACACTTATGTAAGCCTGAGTCAGTTTCTGATAAAGCGGCAATTGATTCTGTAAACGTTTTATCAATAAAGGAGTAATCAGATGTAGCCATAAATATCCGTGGTATCCCAATTCGTCCTTTGCCCGTCTAAGGGAATGTTATTTCGGGAGATAAATCTTTTATACACTTCATAACCGAGAATAAAGATGTTTATCGGCCATACCTCACCAGCAAATCACCCCTCTCCTTGTTAAACAACCACCGGAATGTTATGGAAAGTCAAACTGTCCACAGAAAAGTGATACACCTGGAAAGTGGCTCCATTTCTGTTGGGCTCATGTCTATATCCTTTTGTTGTTAGTGATTGGCAGAAATGCATATGGTGCCACAGATTTTAGAGCCCCTCGTTATATCTAAAGAAGAGGTGACGTCCCAACCGAAATCAATAGTTATACATTTTCTCATTACCTATATATGCACTGACTTTTAATGAAACCAGGTTCAGAGATACCAGTTCATTATATTTTATATTTTTCAACTCATCAGACCTAGGTTTCAAAAATGTCCTTACCGATTTTAGGGACTTTATCGATCAACCAAATAAAAAAGTACTTACATGTATGTTGAAAATATTTTGCGCAATATCCCCTTGATAACGTCATCGAAATGGCCTAATTTCAGGAAATGTATAAAAGATATTTTAACAATTAGATGAAACATGTAATTTACAGCATTGGTTATTGTCAAGTTTCGGCACGATACAAGGTATTGACCCTTTGCACATTTACATACGTGTACTTTGAAAACGTTAATGCATAGCTGGATACACTTACCTGTTCGCGAACACGTAGTGTCAACACTATTATGATAATCAGTATATATTAAGAACTCTGCATTGGAAGTCGAGAGGGTTTTTGTTTGTTTTATGTAAATCTGCAAGTCTCTTTGTTTTATATTTAACCCTTTATAGATAGTCCCATAACAGTTTCCTCCAACCATAGATGCTTTGAATTTTTACTTATATGCTTTTCCCTTTGTGTTGCATCTTTCTTATTTTTATTGTATGAGTTCTCAAGAATTATCCAGAGATAACATGATTATGTAATGTTTACCATGTTATCAGAACGATTTCCAATATTTGAAATATTTAGCTGATCCTTTCTATTTCTATTCTATTTCGTGAGCTCAAATACACACCAAAAGTACAGATATGCCTAACATATGATAACCTTATTCTTTGGAAAGGATATGCATACCTTCCTAAAGCACACAAACAGGTTAGCTTCCTTCAGACAACTATATGATGACTGTGAATGCTTGTCAGGAACTTAATGGCGTCATTAGTAATGCCGCTTTGGTTAACTACAAGTGCTTTAGGTTGTCACAGTGTCAGGATAAAGGGCTCAATATTTCTTGACAGCATCTTTACTAATATGTAAAATGCTATTGTAAGGATTGTGGAAGTCCATACGCATCATGAATCTTTTTTCAGGGCTCGTTGTACAGCACGTTCATTTGTCATCAATGAACTGTTTGTCAATACTTGGACATGTTTAGAACAATTACGGTATACTGCACCATCAACCCAGCATCCACCATCGTGACACATGTACATCTCCGTATAACAATCACCTGTATCCAACAAGTCCTCTTGTTGTCATGTTTCCCTTCTCAACCTTCATTTTCTGAAGTCAGATTGCAGAATTAGGTGGCAGTTATGCAATGTTTTAGCAGTCGGGGGTTACTTAATCTCCTTTTGTCATCGATCAAAGACTTCAGTATGCTCCTCCCAGTGGTAGTATTCCTCTAGACGTTGACGGATGACTTTATAGTTAAATATTTGGTTTTAGCATTTTGTTTGCTCCGGAAAAGCTTTGGTGGCACTGTGGCAGATGTACATCGAATACATTGATGCTATATGGCAGATGTACAGCGAATACATCGATGTTGTATGGCAGATGTACATCGAATACATTGATGCTATATGGCAGACATACATCGGATACATTGATACTATATGGCAGACGTACATCGAATACATTGATGCTATATCACAGATGCACGTCGAATACATGGATGTTACATGGCAGATATACATGGAATACAATGATGTTATATGGCAGATATACATGGAATACATTGATGTTATATGGCAGATATAGCTGGCGTAGTAGTTTGAGAAATGTGAAAAACATGTCAGTGACTGGTGCAAATGAAATTTGGGGACAAAGTGATGGAACCTGGAGACACAGATGAAATGGTTAACTATTTACTTACCTAACTCACTTAACATTATTTAAAATGACGCAAACTGTCCAAATATTCTCTAAAGCATAACAGTCTCGTCCAAAAATGTTTTATCCGTTTGAAATTTTTCAGTAACACACAGAGCTTCTAGCATTGTAAATTTACTTGCACTCGGTTTGATATTTTTTACTTGTCTTCGTCCTTTGTTATGTTGAAAATAGTTCGCTGAGGCCGGCAGCTGTTCACTTGTCAAATTAAAGAGCGTGTGACAGAGATGCACGTGAACTAGAAACCAGAAGCGCATGAACATTGCTCTAGACTGGTGAATGCGTGAGTTGACACCGCTTTTTGCAGTATTCTACCAAACTATCGCCGGACGTTTTTGACCTACACTCGATACAAGAATTTCTCATTCTGATTTTGTTTCGTCTCTATTCTTTGCCATAAAAGGCGACTCAGCTTGTCGTAAGAGGCGACTAGCGGGATCGGGTGGTCAGAATCGCTGACTTGGTTGACACATGTCATCGGTTCCCAATTGCGCAGACCGATGCTCATGTTGTTGATCACTGGACTGTGTGGTCCAGACTCGATTATTTACAGACCGCCGCCATATAGCTGGAATATTGCTGAGTGCGGCGTAAAACTAAACTCACTCACTCGTCTCTATTCTCACACTTATACTTATGGCATGTTCATGAACTGCTTTGCTACTCTTGCAACCAGGCAGGGTAATTGAGCTCAGAAGCGTTGAGGAACTAAAGGTACTTGGAAACTGGAACTTTTAATGGTTTATGTTATTGACGGGTGCCAACATCTTTTTGCGAACACATAGTTTCATCACTATACTACATAGTGATTCATAAACACATGTTCTGTCATCATATTGCATGGTGACAATCACTGAATTGCCTGGACTACACTCGATTGTTTATAACGATTGCATAACTGTATTACTGCTGAAACAAACATATACTCATGATATGTGTTGTATATCGACTCTGCTTTTAGCAGACATTTCTTATGGATGCAAAAAGGGTTTTGTCGCTTCCATCGTTAAAACAAACATTTACAGACTGCAATGTGATTTCTTTGCGACACCAATGTTAGTGGATATCGAATCATAATCCATTAAGCTGCGATTTGTTGATCATTTATGGCTTCGGTTTGTCAACCAAATGGCTGTGTCATGACTAAGTATTATATAAAACACCTCTCTGAATGAAGAAAGTGCGTATTTCTAGAGATGTTGAAAATGGTTTTGGCATACATAAAATGCGATCAAAACATAATCACTTTAAATTTCTTGTTTCAAAATGTTTCCTAAAAATGATTTTGCATTTTTGTTTCTTTGAATGAAGAGAGTGAGTATTTGAAATGTTGAAAATGGTTTTGGCATACATCAGACATGATTTGAAATGTTGAAAATGGTTTTGGCATACATCAGACATGATCAGAACACAATCACTTTAAATGTCTTTTTCAAAACGTATCCTAACAAATTTTCTTTGCAATATACTTTCATGTTTTTAACAAGAAAAACCCGCACGAAATTGGCAAGTGTAGGAGACCGCTTTTTTGCAGTCTGTAGCACTATCAGTGCGAACCCGAGCCATATCTGTCTAGTAAGACCCAGAGAAAAAATAATTATACAGAGTTATCTCCCTTAAAATGTTGTCACTTCCCACGTCGCCTTTCATGATTACGTGATCAGAACCATTTGAGGTGCACAAATTCAAATTCCATATGGTTTGTGTGGTTAAATTAAATTAAATGTAAAAGGATCTTTGCTCTTTTAAGACTCTTTCCTGGTCATTCGTGTGAAAACGACTGCACTATTTCTTGCACAATCAGTAATTTACTATTCTACTTACAAACATACTTGGAACACAATACACTATATCTATATCTATATCTATATCTATCTATCTATCTATCTATCTATCTATCTATCTATCTATCTATCTATATACACACATATACATATACATATATATATAGTCTGGTTCATAATTATTGAGAATTTTTCTTCTTACTTTGAGCTATCCTAACACCTCAACTGATTCACTGATACTTAAAACTAAGTAATGGTATAAGGGAGGTAACTCATCTTGGCCTACTGAGTATAGTACTATTAGAGTTACCTCCCCTGAATTTGTAGCAGACGTCATTTTCCTCAGCACTGTCAACAATGTCTGCTGAAGATAAAAGAAGGTTGATTTTTGAGTTGTGTAATCAAGGAACTGATGATGTAAATACACTGGCAGAGAGAACAGGAACTCCTCTTTCTACTGTGTATAGGATTAGGAGGAATTTTAAAGAGGGACAGGATTTTGGGCATCAGAAAGGAGCAGGGAGACCCAGAAAATTGGACTTCTCAGATCGCGTCCGGCTGGGAATTTTAGCGTCTAAAAAGCAAAGGGCAAGCATCTACAACATCAGGTATGAAATGATAGAAAGGGGATCAACAGTTGTATCAAAATCTACAGTTAGAAGAAATTTGATTGATCTTGGATGGGAGAAAAAGACTGGAATTCTTTCTCCTCTCATGAAACAAGAGCATAAAGACAGGCGTGTTGAGTGGTGTTTGGCACATGAAAACTTTGACTGTGAAAATGTCATTTTTACTGATGAAAGCTCAATATGGGTATATCCCAATAATGTGAAAATATTGACAAAGTCTGCGTCAGCACCGTTGTATCGACGACCTAAATACAGCCCAAAGTTTCATGTATGGGGAGGGATATCCTTATTAGGAACGACCCCGCTGTGTGTGTTTGAGGGAAATCTGACAAGTCAACGCTACACTAACATATTAGATAATTTTCTGCTTCCAAGTGCACATGTGTTTTATGGAAATGACTGGATTTTGCAGCAAGATAATGATCCTAAACACACCGCAAAACATGCCAAGCAGTGGTTTCAGGAGAACAATGTGACTGCATTACCATTTCCTGCATATAGTCCTGACTTAAATCCCATTGAGAACATTTGGGGGATGATGAAGGAATGTGTGAATCAAAAGGGGTTGACAAAAATTGAAGACATGAAGAGAGAAGTGGTCCGATACTGGGTCAGCATAACTCACGAGACACTAACCTCTCTGATAGGAAGTATGCCTACCCGTCTTAGACTGTGCCGTGAAGCTCAAGGAGACTTGATAAAATATTAAATTGTTACCTACACAACATGAAAAGGTCAGTTCACTTTCACAATACATTCAATTTTATCTGATTTGTTCTCGTTTAATAATATGAAACGCTTTAGCTATTCTCAATAATTTTGAACCATACTGTATATATACATACATACATACATACATACATACATACATACATACATACATACATACATACATACATACATACAAAGCAAGCATAACCTGCGATTAACTCTCTAAGCCCATTTGGACGCAAAATACATGCCCCCTCCGTCAGGCATCTTGTTCCCCCTCAAATGCCCCTCTATGATTAGTTTTTTTCTGATTTATGGTAGGATTTGTGTTAATGTCCCAGTAAACAGTCATTATTTAATCGTCACGCATTTGATGAAACTTTTGCAGTGTACCAAAAATACCTGATCTTGCAACTATCCAATAACATACTTTATGATATCGATTGATGAATGAGGCAAAGGTGAGATTGAATCTAGTTAAGAAATATAAATCAATCTTCAAATAAAGCCATGTATCAAAGAATGGTATCATTTCCGATAGTATCTCCCAAAATACGCTGCACCAACGCAGTTCTGAAAGAATTATTTAATGCGTTCAACAAACGTCTAGCAGAGCTGATAACGAAAACAGTAAAAGTTAACTGTACATGAACCACAGAACTATTCCTCACAGAACTGTACATGAACCACTAGCACTCAACTATTCCTCACAGAACTGTACATGAACCACTCAACTATTCCTCACAGAACTGTACATGAACCACTCAACTATTCCTCACAGAACTGTACATGAACCACTCAACTATTCCTCACAGAACTGTACATGAACCACTCAACTTTTCCTCACAGAACTGTACATGAACCACTCAACTATTCCTCACAGAACTGTACATGAACCACTCAACTATTCCTCACAGAACTGTACATGAACCACTCAACTATTCCTCACAGAACTGTACATGAACCACTCAACTATTCCTCACAGAACTGTACATGAACCACTCAACTATTCCTCACAGAACTGTACATGAACCACAGATCTATTCCTCACAGAATTATATAAGCTGCAGGTGATTAACGTCATATTCGTTGCAGAATTACGGCTCTACAATGGAACAGTTTGGCAAATCTTACAACTCTCACATTCCCTGCCATGTTCAATGAATTAAAACTTTAATCACAATTATGACATAAATACACATGCCAAGTATTTCACAAGTATGTAATTTTTAAAACTGAAATGTTGGAATGAAAAGAATATAATTCTTCATACGCATATACATGTGTTTGGTTGCTTCAGTACAATGGCACTTTACGTAATGGACAGACCTTGTCTGCTTAGAAGGATCCTTAACATGCGTGTAATGTCTCCTTAACATTGTCAAGTGCTCATGGTATAATTGGGATCGTCCAAATGAGTCTTCTTTTTTGGAGGATTTCTTATGCACGTGGAAAAAGGTTATATTTATATTTTCGTCTTTATGTCGTAGGAGTTGAAATGTAAACAACACAATTTTTAGGTTGATATGTCTGCTACAGGAAGCCTGTTCTCTTAACTATAGATGTATATTGCATATACATCTCCCTTGTTTTGAACACTCCTGTCTTCTGTGGACGTGAGGTGATATGTGACTGTGCCTGTGACCTTTTGAGATTTGTTATGTGATTTCCTGTTGAGTGAAATGGCGATTCTATAGGCACATGCTCAATGACGTTATTCGTTGGATTGAACCATTTTACAGCCTTAAATAGACAAGGATTAACACTATCAATGTCGACTGTTTTAATCACATTCATCCGTACTTTCGACAGCTAAACAAGTCGAGATACCCAGTATGCTCTATATGCCTTTTTTACCTGTTTCCCCAGCAGAAGAGAGTAGTATAAGTAATGGTTGCACGAGACCAACGGATTGCGTTGATGGGGTATACCCCCATACCCCCAGTGCGGCCACCCAAAAACAGTTCCAAAAAGAAGTATGAATAATATTTTTATAGCAATTTCAACCAGCAACCATGACAACCATTGTTATACATGTAAAAAAAAACCGCCAGTACCCTGGTCCCTTGTTGCAATGTTTCTTTTCTTACTCTTTTGAGCGTGCTTTTTGATGCAGCCAGAATGCGGAATTAAGCGGCATTTGAGTAGCGTTCTAACTGTCGGAGGTTCCTTAATTTTCTTTGCAGCAATCAAACCCCTCAGTGTGCTTCTTCCTTCGATATGCCATATTCCTTTATACTCCGTTACTCAATATTTTGCTTCATCAGTTTTATCGTTCGGGATTAGCCGTGATGGTACATGGTACCTATGCAGACAAAATACATTGAAAGATATGCGGCAAATTAAGTTGGAGGAATGGTTTGAGAATTTCCCTGTCATGACTATAATCTAAGTGGGTGGTACATCATTTCCCCAATGTAGAGTCATTAACCTTGAAACAAGACCTTAGTTTACTTGTATTTCAAAGCATAGATTACCTTGTATACATTATATTTAATTCGTGTAGAGTTGAAAACTCTATCTCGGTATGTGTAGAAAGAAGATAGACTCATCACATCGGTTATGTATATGCGTAAAACACGAACCTTCTTAGGAACAATACATTTCGTTTTCACGATAGGAAATGAAAATAGAAATGGAATATAATAGACCCACCGATGAAATAGGGAACTATTTACAACTTCAGTCTTTGATTTCAATGAAAAAAAAAATCGCTACGTATATGTATACAAATAGTTTGTGCGATATAACTTTCAAAAAGTTATTCTCTGTCGTGACATTAATAAATTTCACACAATTCTAACATCGCTGCAAACTTATCCGTTTTTAACATTGTATGAATCTTGTATGACTTCGGTATGGTATTATTTATGCATGAGTTTGGTAGCACAATGGTTAAAGCATTCACACTTCACGCAGAAGATCCTGATTTTTGTTTGCCACGTGGGCACAGTGTGTGAAGCCTATTTCTTGTGTCCCCACTGTGCTATTGCTGGGATATTGCTAAAACGGAGAAAAATCATGCTCACTCGCCTTGTTGCAGTGGTGCATTGATATATGTTTGGTATATACACATACTTTCTGACAATAATCAGGCTTTTTGCGGGTATCTCAGCCTGTGTATGTGTTTCTTGGCTTTAATCACACCTTGATATGGATCGAACACCTCACAGTTGCCTCATAAACGGTTAACGTTCTTGGAGGTTCAATATTCGAGAATACATGCAATCAGTGTTAATGAACTTACGCTCTTGCCACAGAACAGGATTATTAACCTTTGAAAGAGTCCTTACACCATCTCTTATCTCGTGATCAGTGAATTCAAGTAAAACTTTAAAAAGTAAGCAAAAAGAACGACATTATAAATTGATAAAATAGATCTGAAGCAACAAAGTACATTGAGCTATTCAAAACGAAGTGGTTGTTGGCAAATTAGAATATTAATTAATAAATCAGTATATCAGTCAGTCAAGGACCACATTGTGAAACAAACAACAAATAAATGTGATATAATTAATTTAATCTAATAATTGAATAATTAATTGTAATCAAATTTCTTCTGAGTAGTTAAGTCAATATACATGAATACTAGCAAATTACAACAGCAGTACAAAATGTGCCGGTTCAAATTCAAAATCAGTTTAATATAAAAACAGTCATTATAGCAATAAAGACCGTGATGAGTTGTGATGCTCGATGACTTGGTTGATGCATGTCATCGTATCAGAGTTGTATAAATCGAGTATCATGATGTCAATCATAGGACTGTCTGGTTCAGAATTACCTATTTACAGTCCGCATTCCTGAAGCATGAACAAACCTCATCGATTAGGTTCAGCTTTCAATGATTTGCCTCCTTGATAGAAGCATTGCCAAAATGTAATTTGCTTGCTAGACAAATCAATACAATATGCATTATTATTGAAGGAGAGGGGTTTTTTTTCCAAAAGAAGACCCGGGTTCCATTCCCCACAGTATTTTATACCCCTGATATGGAATGTTGCTAAAGGCGACGTAAAACTAAACTCACTCACTCCCTATGTCAAGTAGGACCTAGCCAGGGACATATGATAGGTCTTACTCCCTTAGAATATATATTTGTTATCAGTTATCAGGTGGCATTCCACGATCACTCCAGCGATAAACCATTTGAGGAGCATTACTTTACATTCCATGGTTGCTGTGGTTCTTGTGCAATAAAGAGAGACATGGTGATGTGAGAGATGTGGTTGATAGTCATATTTACCGTCGGTAATGAAGTGTGTCAAGCAGCTTTGTTCTGAAATAACATTCCCGTGGACGCTGGTCTGAACAATGGCACATTGTGATAACACAGATATTTGTGGCGACGTTTGATTATTTATTTATTGATGATACGTTTACAGAATCAACGGATCATTTATCAAGAATGAAATCAAGCATTCTGAAACAAGGTTCATGGATATAGATGGTGCAGATTCATTGTCACAAAATGAGCATGGTGTTACACCCCTGTGAATGTGAATTCAGAAATGTAGGCTGTTTGTTCTTACACAGAAGACACTTAATCAATATATGTGACAAACTAGCAGATAGCAGTAAATATAACGTTACATCAATAGGTTCTTGGCTGAACCCATTTTGAGGTAGTGTTTGTATTAAGTGTCATTTGAGGTCACTGTCTATTATCATAACTACAGCCATATTTCGTACACAATCTGAATCTGAAAACAACATGGTCCCTATAACAATGCAACTGTCCGAAACTTTCACACGAATCGTGCATTTTTCAAAACTTGTAAAGTATAATTGTTCGACATTGATTGTGGACACAGTTGGATAGCACAGACATGGTTTATGTTGAATACATGATGGTGCCCGAAACCCTATTTTGCGTCGTCAGCTCTGAGAGATTCTGAAGTGTCCTAGATGTCTTCTCTATTTTATTGGATCCATACTTGGAGGATTATGTCGAATATAAGAGTTTTAAAATCTCATTTGTAGAATTATGAATGTGCTGAGGACAATGTTCAGTCCTGTTTTTTAACAATATCCGACAAGGAAAGCACTTTCAAATATGTGTCACTAAACGCTTTTGTCACTTTAGAAATAAGGTTGTGTTTACTAAAGATTCTAACGCTGAGAAACTGTCCCTGTTTGTATGGAGATACATGTGGCTACTTGCGTTTTCAATTATACATTGCTCCTAAAAATATTGTTCCATTTGACCGTAGTTCCCAAATACCATCCACAGTAAACCAGCGTGTTACATCTATTTGTAACAAGGATCGTCACATGTATTTGTAAGATGACGTGTGGAACCGATCCCTCTCCCTTCCTCTCTCTCTCTCTCTCTCTCTCACTCTCAATCTCTCTCTCATCTCACCCTTTTCTTTTGATGGAGCCAGACTGTAGAATTAAGTAGCATTTATGTAATGTTTTAGGTCTAAACGAGACTGGCCTCGATGACAAAGTGTAGAAAATATGCAAGGGAGGTGCACTGATGGGTATGTAGGCATTGACAATAGGCGCATTTGTTTACCACGTACTTTTTCTGAGTGGCGGTATTTTTCTTCAAAGAAATGTCATCAGCCTTTGTCTTCCATATTCTTAAGTTTATCATCATGTCTTCAAAATGTTTGTTTTTGAAAACTATAACAAGTCGGAAGAATTTCACTTGAAAAGTCAATCACAATTACGTCAAGAAATCACAAGCGGGACAGGGGTCAAACGAGCATGTCCGCCATCGACATTGAGAACAGAAGTGCATTGACGACGCATAGAGCCTTCCAAACGTGCAAGGAAGGCTTCGTTGTGGGATGTCACGCTAGATTCTCTCAAGTTCTGTTGCAGGGTCGAGGACGTCATCTGGCGGATGAGGAAGACATGCACTAGGGAGAGATCCGGTGAATATGCAGGCCAAGGCAGGAAGTCAACGTTGTGGTGTTGCAAGAAATCCATAGCAACCTTTGCCGTATGAGGCGGGCATTGTCCTGTTGGAATGTTAACCCAGGGCTATAACGTTGCAGAAAAGAAATTGCCACAGGTCGAAGAATTTGATCCCTGTTGCCCACACTAGTTTCGTGGCCCTGAAAAATCACCAAAGGAGTTCTTTGCCATGCTGTTATCCTACCCCACGTCATTACAGAACCACCACCAAAGCGATTTCTCTCAAAGACACAGGTCTGTGCATATCGTTCTCCCACGTGTTATAGGCACAATGACGTCCATCACTTTGGGAAATGTTAAACCTGGACTCATCTGTAAAAACAACATTTCTCAACTAAAACAGGGGTCTGGGGACATGATTTTGCAAGCACATTCTGCGAACATGTCGATGACCTTGTGTCAGGGTAGGTCGTATGGCGGGACGTCGTGGTCTGATACCGTGATGACGTTGTCGAACTGTGTTTGGGTGAACACAGCGAAGTCCTGTGATGGTCCGGGCAGTCATCGCTGCACTCTGAAACCTGTGGCGTAGATGAGTCACCCTTATCCATCTGTACTGTTCTGGCGTTTTTACGCATGGACGTCCAGAACGTGGCCGATCGATGACATCATTTGTGTTCTGGTAGCGTCTCACCAGAGTAGAAATGGTGATCCGCTGGCAGTGAAAATGTGCCGCCAGTTGTCGTTCCCCCACGGACCATCCCAATGGCCTCATGACGTTGTACAGACGTTAGCCTTGGCATGCTATCCGTTTCAATAGCAGTTTCATTTTTTGAACGATCGCAGGGTCAAGGGTTGAGCTGTCCAAAGTGACACTCTTGTGCGGCATTCATTTGCTCTGTTTCCCTTTCCCGTAAGAACGTATTGCACATTGTCTCAAGGACGAAACCACTGACGTCATGGAACGTGCATGCATGTTTATGTTTAAATCCTTATATGTCTACACAGGTTTGAAAAAGTTTCGATTTTACATTTTTGTATGCACAGTTTCTTTATGTGCCTAGTGTACACTGTATGCGAAAGAATGCTTGTTAGAGACAGCTAGAAAGGGGTGGCTTCCGATTATCTTACATGAACTGAAGGGTTTCATACGTCAGTTGATATGCTCCTTTTTGTGATTAATGGTAATCGCCTCATAGTTACCTCACACGCAGCTAACGTTCATGCAGGTTCTCCAGTCATGAAGGTTCACACAGTCTCTTTCGATGCAGTGAATTACAAGTCTTGACGCTGGGCGAGATTATTCTCCAACACACCGTGGATGCAACTTATGAGAACCCCTGAGATAACTGATGTGACGCATTGCTATCTTGCCTCTTGATAAGTGAATTTATCAAAGTTTGAACCATAAAAACAGGATATCTGGGAACAACAGTTAATTAGGCTAATGCAACGATTCTGACGAATGTTTAAATGCCGAATGTACTGGCAATGGTTAGTGCCTGTTTGACGCTTGTCTAAGCGTCACGTTAGTTTAAGTGGTTGTGTGGTGTTAATTCATGCATAAAGCAGACTGCAATCAACACTGCACATGTCTTTATGCCATCTTGTAATACATTGAATGCTCCCTATCTAGTACATGTTATTTAAAGCATCGAGTTCTTAAGATAGGGAAGTTTGTGGCGTAACTTAGCGAGTTGGTAAGATAATACACAGATGTTCATGTTTCTTGGTAGCAATTCATTTATGGACCACTTGTGTCATCATGTAGGATAGAACAGTTCCAGTTTGTGTCCATGAACATCTTGTGTAGTGTAGACCGCATATTTTTTTTCTGCAGATTAGAACAATCGTAATGAACTTCTCATCGGTTTTTCCTCTTTCATTGGGCCATGAACATGGCATTAATAGGGTCCAATTCATGACACTTGTATGTGTTTCATTATGTGTAAACCACCATTTTCGCCACAAATGACTTGCTGTTCCCATACTTAACCGGACACACTTTCAAATCCAAAAAAAAGATCGCTGAATATTCAGGTGAATTAAAATACCGATATACTTCCATATGCCTCACAGTTTATGATATAAACATATATTCCTACACCCAGTGGACATCATCTAACATGATCTTGACCAAAGTAGATACATTATCTCAATTATTCAACAGCTACGACAAATAACAACATTTGCCATATAATTGATATCATGTAAAAGAAAAATGAAACGATATAATATAACTTGTTAAATGCATGAAGATACATGTATAATGATTCCTTTGGCGTTGTCAGTTCCGTGTGATTTAAAGTATTTTGAAATCGAACACCGAAAGAATAGCAAATTAGTAAAATTGGAATTTTCGATTGATCAACACATTTAGTGGCCGTCCCTTTAAATATGTTGAGGCACATTGCTTAAAATGTTGTTATAATGGAGAGGGAAAAAGGACTAAGTGATGTATGCATTTTCATATAGGCGGAGAAGAGGGCACAATCGCATGTCGTGACCAAACTATAGAGTAACTGGTAGTGTGCTTCACATGCTTCATCTCATGGCTGAAATATCGTTAATATTTTTAATATAAAATTAGATTAGTTCAATCTTATTTCTTCTTCTGATGAAGACATCCATCCAACTATGAACAATGATGGTGAGGAGGAAAACTGAATCCCAATTTTCAGCAATGGACTGACTTAACTGACAGATTCTGTCTCCTTGTAAATGGATTAGGCCACCGTGTCAGTTTACGTCCCCCAAGAATCTGATCTGGGGAAACTTTATTTTATTCTCACTCGTTATTATTTGAATGGACGATGTTGTTTTTGCTCAGTAAGAGCTGAGACGATCTCTTGCACAGATACAGATCACAACCATATTTACTATCGGTAATCTAATGTGTTCAGTAGCTATATCATGTCTAAACAATGAAATTACGATACCACAACAATTCATAGCTTCCTTTGTGAATCAACTGACCATTTATCGGAAAGGAAAGATCATGAAAGTGTTTCTTGCTAATGGGTTTCATTTCAAGAGAATCATCGATCCTCTTAGAGAGGAAATGAAGTGCCAATGTCAATGTCATTCTGTTCTTTTGATTCATTGAACTACCAATGGAACTTTTACAATGAAAGGGAAGGCTGGCTCATCAAAGCTCTGACTAACTATAAGCTGTCATAGAATATAAGATGCTGAACATTGTTATAGAAGTTTTAAGATTACATAATGTTTTGAAATATGAACGATTGTTGTTATAATTGTTAAACGCATTGTCTAAATTTACATGACACAGCAAGATTTCAAAACTTTAAAAATGCACAGAGTAACATTTGATAAAAATATGTAAGCGTGAATGTACTTCCTCAGTATACTTTACATATTCATTTAACAATGACCCCGGTTTTGCAAAAGCAACTAAAATGGTTTGTTTTTATTTGCTTTGTTTTCTAGTTAAAAAGTGTTGATGATATTTGTAAAGGATTATACATGACACTTTGACAAAAGATATTTCTTTTTCAAAACTAATCATTATGCTACAGCTAACATTGATATAGCAAGAAGAGTGGCATTCTGTTAAGAAAACGTGCTTTTTCTAGCTCTTCTTGGAATAAACTGGCTGGCACTGTTAGCTCTGTGTAATATAACGCATCATAGATGTCTACTATACATTTGTGATGGATCCATTTAGAGGTGAATTTCTGAACCGGGTTTAAAAAAAACAACACACAAGCGTTTACGAGAAACGTAAATGCATTGTCATGTATAAAAGAGGGGCGACATTATGACAGCGTCCACCAAAGTTCTTTATTATGATCAGACTCTGATTTTCTACCTTTAATTAGTGTTCATGTGTTACTGAAACGATTGCTCACATCATAAAGGATCTTTCATTGTGCAACATACTCATACGCTACAATTCGCTGTGAGCTGATCTAGGAAAGCGTGATTGTACTGACGATATCCTGGGTTTATGTGTCATAAATGTATAAATGTAACTGGTTTTGGTCACTATAGCGTTGAAATGTGACTAAACGTGACTAAAGATCTGAACTCTCTCAATGAATGTATACTTGTGACGTCACTTGTGATCAGCGGACCTTTAACAGTAGCAAAATGTTGGTACAATTGTTTGCAGTGACACCCGTTGCACTAAAGAGAGGTAAAGTGATCAGGTATTGCTGACAATGAGACTCGATAGGAACAGCTCCCTCCTGACACTTTCAAAGGAGACACACCATGCTTTGAAAATGGATTTGAGCAAGGTTTTATATTACAGACGTGTTACAGTGGGTTTTGCTGGTAAAGGGAGACATGACATAATGCCAGGATACAACTAACAAACATGTTTTCTATGGATAATGGTGTGTATAAAATGGCTATATCTTGGAATAACATCACCGACGTATTTGAGTACCAAAGGTGGAGTTGTGATAATTCTTGGCATTGTGTCATTTTGGATACATTTGATTAAGTGTTGATGATGTATTTTATGGATCAACGCCCCTTTATGTCAGCAACCAACTGAAGCATATGCAAATGTTTCTGGACGTTTTGTTGTTGTAACGTAATTGAATGTGTTTCTGGGAAAATATTCTACTCCAGAAATATTTCTTCTGAGAATCAATTACATGCGTTATACCCTTGGCTAGAAAGAGACTACTGAGACCTGCTCTGTTGTAAATTTAGATCTGTGTAGAAGTATTCAGAATAACTAAAACCCCACAGAGCTCAAGACAGAATGAAATCAATGATGATTTTCGATTTGATTTAATTTGATACTTCATTTTTAATTTACTGTGGCAATATTCCCGGAGCTGCAGTCGCCTTTCGTGTCTTCATTTCACACCTGAAGGCACAAAGGGTGGATAGAACTGAACCTAGATCTTTTCAGAAATAGATGTAAGCATATTTTTGGAGGTGTTGACAATCCACCTGGTATTAATTCCTTTAGTAGGTGATAATTTGGGGGATACTAAGAAAGCCCTTGTGTGAACAACTCTGAGGCAATGGTTTGGGTACTACCATTGCTTGACCCAGCAATCTGCATCTCGTTGTAATGGAGCGATGGAAAACAGAGGAATAGACATATGTTTAAGAGTCAAATCAATAACCTATATTTGATAAAACCGATTTGTGATTTTGGCACATCTCTTCAACAGCTAACATACGGGAATGGTGTATATACAAGCATTATTTGATATGTCATGTATACGAACTTCTTTGATCCAACACTTATCACTTGAGGACATGTCAGCGGGAACAGTTACAGACGCTTCATGAAGGCAGCCAAACGACTTGGATGACAGTTGTTCATGACAGCATGCGTTTATTCCAATTACTTTTCCCCTTTCTGAGTTTGTGAAAACTCTACAATGTCAACTTAACCGACCTATTTAGCACACTCGGAAAGACATTGAATGCGATGGTTTTCTCTTTTGGTCCAGATTTTGGCATATTATTGGACAGCGTCAGTAATGGTTTGAAAGTTGTGATCCCAATTGGAAGGACGTTGCCCATGAAATTTTCGTCCAGCTTTGTACCTAATCGATGTAGGTCCATATCTGCCAACTTTGGAGAAGACGAACATTTCACGACATCGACAAATACGCACAGAAACGTTAGAAATGTGATTATATTTGATGTTGTGGCACTTTGGGCTTTACAAATCTCAATATATTGCTGTTGATGCCTGCCATGAAAAGGTAAAGCCACTGACTTTTGAAACGGTAAAAGTAAACAGGTTTTCATATGTGCACGGGACGATGGGATAGTGTAGTGGTAAAGCGTTCGCTTGTCACTCCGAACAGTCTCTACTGGATTCCACGATTGCTGAAAAAAACCGTCTGGTCCGCGGAAAACGGGTTTTCTTGCAGAATCCGTGCAGAATTTGCCACTTTTCTGCCGCTTATTTTAAAAATTGAGTGAAAACGGACTGACAGCCGAAATGAAAAGTAGAGATATTGTCAAAAGTAGGATCGGTTACACATAAAACGAACTGACATATTTACTGTGACAGCATTTTCAAAATAATCCTGATTAAAGATACTTTATTAATAAAGCAAATTTGGGGCATCCTTCAAATAATATTAGATGAACTTGACACTGCAATTACGTTCTCAAAATCGATCATTTTGAAAATTGAAATTGTTGCAGATTTAGTTTAAATATAAAATTGTTTTTTTTTTGCATGAAACAGGAAGATGTTGGTCAGCATCTAAGTTTCGAATGAGAGGAGAGAAATAACTTTCAGCGAGTGTTTAATTCTCAAACACAGAAAACAGGTGTGGGTGCCTACTCAAGATGTAATGTGTACTTCCGACTTAACATTATATCTGTGTTTGGGAATTAAACTATGAAGGTCTGTATAATGTTTTTGTTGTTTTTCCTAAATGTTTTAACAGCAGAATGTTTTGCAGAATATTGAAAAATAGGGTGCAGAATTTGCTTAAATTTGCCGCGGAGTTCATAAACATTTGCCGCGGAATCCAGGAGGGACTGTCTGAAGACCATTCTCCCATACGGATACAAGCACACTTTTGGTGTCCCCTGCAGTGATATTGCTGGACTATGACGAAAGACCCACGCCCGACGTTTCTACCCACCAGTCTGAACCATACCTGTGTTTGTAATAATGGACAAGAACGATTGCAACAAATGTAAAATCAGAGGTGAAAATATCACCTGCTGTCCTGCCCAAGTTTGAAGTAATGTAATTAATGTAGTACTTTGGAGTGTTACGTCACTAACATCACCAGGGTTATCTGCCCAAATTTTCGATGGATTCGTGATGATACCGAAACGTTCTCAAAGCGATAGTTGCCCGGGAAATAGTTCCTCGTGGACAGGACATTACAGTGATGCACTGTTGTTGTCCACAAATAGTCCAGTGGTTGATTCGGTCGCTTGTCACGCGGAAAACACTTGTCCAATGCCCCACATTGGTCCAATAAATAAAGCCCATTTCTGGTGTCCCCTACAGTGATATTGCTTTGCAATGCTACAAGCGGCGTAAGTCCACACACATTTACTCATCAAGCGAGCTGATTCACTCGACTAGTTCTGAGTGCAGCGAAGTTATGCCCCTTTTATGTGCGTGTTTACCGCAATATCGGCCATTGACTACCTGGATCAACATCATACATCTACACATACCAAATATCAACAACTTCCAGGATCAGGAATACCAGAATTAATAAAGATCGTTTCATCTTGGCTCGTCTCCTTTTCCGGCTTCGGGCACTTTGATGAAGCCAGACGCCAAATGTTGATGTCCGTTGAGCAATGGTTTACCTATGTGGAATTTCCCTTGATTTCCTTGTGTTAGCGATCAAAGACTTCTCTACGATTCGTCCTGCCACCGTACTTTGTTATAAGCCGATGTACGTAGGGCTTCATTTTTCAATATTTGGTATCATTGTTTTCATGCTCGGGATTAGCTTTGATGGTCAAAGTAATGGGTAAGAGTAGTACATGTTCTGAGAATCTTTTGATGGAATTTTGAACTACACGTACGGAGAGCCATAGTGGACATATATCTCGCAATGTCAATGTTGTTTTAGATAAAACTTCGTGTATTACAGCTTTTCGGTATGAATTGTAAGAGTATTTTGTAGTTAGGAACGGCTGCATGAGATGGACTTTATACCCCTTTAGGCAATATTCCAGCAATATTATGGCTGGGGACACCAGAAATGGTCTTCACACAATGTATTTACGAGGGGAATCGAACCCGCGTCTTCGGCGTGACGGGGGAACGCTTTAACCACTAGGTTACTCAACAACCTTTAGTGGTTAGGAACGAAGCCACATCGTTGTACTTTGGATTTAGAGACTGGCTATTACTTCTGGACGTCGTCGTGTGTTTCAGGATGACAATTCAAGACATGGCCGCTATTGTTACAGAGTAACTCTAACGAGAGAACATGATAACACTACTTAGGTCAGCAGCCGCTCAGAACTTGTCAAACATCGAACGTGTCTCGAATACTGTAAATCACGAAATTTTTGCGAGCATGGTATATTTGAGAAAATTGCGAATGACGAGAGCTCGCAAAAATACCAGGAAGCAGTTTGCAGGTCAAAGGCAGTGACGAATCAACACATAATGTGTCTCATCATCTCATGTCTCATGTCTCATCAACAACAGACCTGGACAATAAATACACGAATCAAACAATGACAATAACTTGAGGAAATGCTAATTAGTAGCATTTCTAGTACTCGCATGCCGGTTTCAGTATAGTAAGCGTGTTGAGGATGAAAGACATATTCTGTTCTACTGCTCTATGTATGATGATTTGCGTGAAGGTTTATATCATGAAAATGTCTGTTTTAGCTACCCCAACTTCTTAGATAGATCTGTGATAATGATAAATTAGTTTTACTTTGTAAATACCGTGTATATTTCAGTGCCAGATCCTGCTTTTATATTTTACATAGAAGAAAACATATTTTATATGGATAGATTTTATACTGTATTTAACTATACCTTCACTTATTTGCTTCTTTTTAGTGTTTATAATGCATTACAATCTCTCATAACCCTCAAAGGGAGGCTCAGTTTTACGCTATATTTTATAAGTATGTTAATATATGTGTGAGCTGTGACGTGAGACTTAAAAAAATATCTATCTATCTGTCTGTCTGTCAAACACGGGATATACTGGGACAAAAGGTTACTCAATCCCTACGTCTGACAGCCCGGACAAGCGCCAATCAAGCACCACAAATCTATGTCTTCAGAGACAACGTGGGCAACGTGTACGTCACCGTCAACCGCCGACTCGTCTGCAGAAAGAGCAGGATGCAATGAAGCATGTTGACAGTGAACGCGTGAGTATGGGTACACCTCGTCAGGTTTGGATTGTCTTGAGAACAGATGTTAATGAGTTTGACTTTTCGTGGAAATCACGTGATGGGCAGTTGGGCTATTTTGGACACTCATCTAACAAACTCTGTGGCAATCTGACGTTCAGCGACTAAGGTAAACCTCATTCATATGTCCCTGTAATACTGCTAAACTATTTAACTATTTCCAGTTTTTCACCTTTCCAATAGACGTCGCGCGATCGTACATACACGCAATTATTTACAGACTGGTGCCATCTAGCTGTGGAACATGCCTGAGTGCGGCGTAAAGCTAAACTCACTCACTTGTTGATGAGTGAGGCTTTAAACAACAAAGAAACAAACAACATACCACATACAATTATTCTGTCTACTGTCAGAAGGATATTCCAAACAACCATACACCTGGAATAGCATGTCAACACAATTTATCAGGTACAGGAAACTTGGAACATAACGCTTGAGACTATTTCATTCCCGTACTCTCACCCTTCGAATAAATTGGACATTGAAAAGTAACGTGGAAAGGGTTAACGTTCTAGCTGGCTCTACATTCGCGAGGTTACATTCAATCTGTGTTAATGCGACAAATTGCCACTCTTGCCTCAGGGCG
This sequence comes from Haliotis asinina, assembly GCF_037392515.1. Lineage (NCBI taxonomy): Eukaryota > Metazoa > Mollusca > Gastropoda > Lepetellida > Haliotidae > Haliotis > Haliotis asinina. Next base: position 24,202,005 of record NC_090293.1, on the reverse strand, counting down.
GGATTATTTTTCTTGAAACCGTGGATGCAACTTAAGAGAGTTCTTGACTGATCTAGACCAATATCTTACTTCGTGATCAATGGATCAAGATAACATACGAAGGAAACTGAATACTGAGCATGAAAAATTGTGTGTCACTGAATGTTGAATAACTTCTACATGTATGTACACTTCTGAACAAGCACGCCCGGGATAATGGAAAATGGTTTCTGATAGGGTAAACTACGAAAATTTAATTATCTTGGGGTGCGTTGCAAGCCATGAATCGCTTAGCGTAAGCAAATAAATCGCTTATCTCAGGCTTGCAACAGCTCTAAGCGCTTGCCCACTCTTCAGAAATGGCGGCGTGATTACCGTTTGCTCATCTTGCCCTAATGAAGAACTTAATGGAAGAACCTCGATGACAAGCCGATTATTGATAATTACTCGGAAGCTGTGGAACAAATTCTGGGATCTGAGCAGCCTTTGTCCATTTCCCAGCTGATACAGGCAAACATTTCTTGTTCAGTTGTAGACGTTAAAATTCCTACAGCCGCCACTTTGTTTTGAGAACCGACCTACCTCACCCAGCGATTGGTGCGATTGTAAGCGGCTGAAATGTTGTGCGCCGTTGTGGGGTGAACTGCTATAAAATTGCTTGCAAGCGATTGGGTGTTTGCAACCCTGCAGTAACAACTTTCACCAAACCTTTAATAGGTTTTGGCGGAAACTGTGATTGCCTACATGTCCAGTTGTATCGACCATTTAAGAAAATCCACGTGGAATTTTCCCAAGTACACTTCGTTCATGTTCGTGGACGATGTTGGTTGTCAGATTTATTCATGGAAACGATTAAGGAAACATATGAAAATAGAAGTGCTCCTTTATCCATTTCCAGGTTTCTTCAAAAGCTTTGTATTCTATTATGGGTGAAATTCTGGAAAAGAAATAAGGAATACTTGTCCTTTCATCAGGTGTTCCCTTACTTCTTTCCATGAGTATATCACTATTCCATGATGTATTTACTTATCATCTTCTTGTCAGTTCATCTACGTAGAGGGAAAGTTTTCTGAAACGTTTTGATGAGCCAGCTTTGGTCAAATCACAATTAAGTCCTGAACAAATAGGGAAACGTGTTACTTTATGTCCCAAACCTACACAAAAGTGTTTTGCTGGTAACTAATTTATGTGAGTAATGACCGGACGCATCGAATTATGCCTTATTAGTACAGTTACCTGTAGCACGATCGGTTTTCACAGCGACCATCGGAAGGCAACGTTGTTGTTTTGACAGCCTTATTGCACTCATCAATACAACATAGAGCAACCTGCGCCATTGCTGTACCGACATGGCGTCCAGAGCATCCCATATGTTTTCGATGTGGTTGATGTCAAGTGATTTCGATGGAGATTCCATGATGTCAATACCCGCATTTTGCAAGACATTTAGTCTCCAGGTGCAATTGTGCCTAGGTTTGAAACAGTCGGATGTATCATGTTGGACCTGGCCATTATAGTATTCGCCCATTTTAGCTACCTTGTACAACTCACTTTCAATATACTTCATTTCTCCAAGTGTTCAGTTTCTTCCTATATATAAGCAAAAAATTCAGTATATAGGCAAAAAATGCAGGGGTTTGTTGTTTAAGAGTCGTACAATTACAGACACCTAGTATATTTGGAATCACCACACTGTGAAAATATACAGTACCAACGCAAAATACCCAAGTCTTTGAAGGGCATTTAGAAGTGAAACACATCAGAATGAAGATTTTTATAGATATCAACTTCTTTATTATGAGAACACAACGTTTCGGAGTTAATGCTTACTCCTTCACCAGGTGGATGATCGTTGCGTTGGATGATCAACCTGGTGAAGGAGTAAGCATTAACTCCGAAACGTTGTGTTCTCATAATAAAGAAGTTGATATCCATAAAAATCTTCATGATCAACCTGATGAGGGAGGAAGCATTAACTCCGAAACGTTGTGTTCTCATAATAAAGAAGTTGATATCCATAAAAATCTTCATGATCAACCTGATGAGGGAGGAAGCATTAACTGCGAAACGTTGTGTTCTCATAATAAAGAAGTTGATATCCATAAAAATCTTCATGATCAACCTGATGAGGGAGGAAGCATTAACTCCGAAACGTTGTGTTCTCATAATAAAGAAGTTGATATCCATAAAAATCTTCATTCTGAGGCAAAATAGCCAGTTTCACGAATCTATAGGTTCAGAAACAAATGACTAAATATGGTGGAAATGGATATACTCCTTATCTGTATTACACTCTCGTGACGTATTTAAAATTGTAAACATGTCATACCGTTTTTTTTATTGTAATAATGCAAGCATCCCTAACATATCAGGTTTCATATATCTTATTTTGAGAAAGTTATAAACATCAGCCGTTCTTAGTTATCTTATGTTCAGTGTTAATCATATTAAGGATTCTGGTTGGAAGCTATGGTTGCTTTGTCATTTTCTAAGGTTTCCAGTAACAGACTGCAATGTGGTCCAAAGTTTCTGGGGTATTCGATGCGAAAAATAGACCAGACATATACTTTCTTTACAAGTGAATCTAATTGCCTGAAAGCTTGATGTTAAATTAACTCCTCATGAGAGTTGCCGACATATTATTCTGAGGTATTGATTCAGTTTGGTTTCTTGTACACATACTGCCGACAATGTAACTGAACTAACTTCTTTCCTTGTATGTAGAACGAGGATGTCTTAAAATAGTAATCAGATATTCCTCGAGTCAGAAGTTAAATACTAAATGTATTACGATTTATTTACGATTGACGCCAAAATGCCATGGAAATGTTGATATTTCATTGAATCTCAAAGGAATCACCTCTCGCCAGCGTTTGGCAACTTCTTTCCACAGCTAGAGCCAATTAACGTCAAACATGTTTTCTCTTACAACACAATGAATCGTTACACTAATGATTGATAATATCAGCCATCTGAACCCGAATTGACAGTGACTAATACGCGATTTCGTTGATTAAGCCTTAAGAGACTTGGTTTCTTCCTAATCAAGAATTAATAAAACATTCTAATTCTTAAAACTGTACACAGCCCGGATGAAAGTGGACAAAAAGTAGATATGCATTTGGTAATGTATACGGTTTAAAGGCAACATGAACGATGTGATGAATGGGCTAAAAGATGAGGTTGGGATCAGGTTGGAATGTGGTCGTTATATATACATTCTTTGTCCGCGATATGCAAAACCCTTTCCTTTACCATAAGAAGTCTTAGATAAAATCACGTGTTTTTTGACTCACTATCAAATGGTGACGATAGCAGGTGTTCGTGTAAGTATAAGCGTATCTTGTCCATCCGGTGGGATCTTTCAAAAACACATGAAAAGGCAAGTCAATTGTTCATCTGAAAATATGTACACGAGAATGTATTGATATGTCAAAATACGGATTCCCATCAGGCATAATTTTCTTGTCATGTCTGTGTCCAATGTGGAAATTGGACACTTCACGCACACTTTTTGAAATTTTTGCTGAGGCCTCAGTTGTGATATAACCAGAACAGGAAACCCTTTGCACATAAGTCGCATGGTGTATTTATAAGAAGAGGGTGCTCTATAACGACAGTAAGTGTTGTTTGTGTTTTCAGAACTGATTCTGATTACATGACGCGGGTATGTTGTTTTTTTGAACCAGACATTAGTGCCTGCTTCCACAAGATGGAAGATATGAAGGTAAATTATCATTGCTCGATAGTTTGTTAATTGTTTTAGACAATATATGTTAAACAATATGTGTTTATATCCGACATATGTACGGGTACATTTAGGATTTACACTGGCTGAAAGGAGAGTCGATTTAATGCAACGTTGCATTAATTCATTAGAATCTAATTAGAATGTAGTTTAATATTGTAATCTAAAATCGTATTTTCGGGAAACAGTTACATGGTAGCTTGCCTGGCGGCCGATTGTTAGTACACATGTTATAAAGAGAAAAGCGCATGACCAATTTTTATAGAGAAATCTGATGTAAAATAGCACCTTTAAAGCTGTCCTTTCAACAGAGTGAAGGTTGTTTACGAAAGCCTGTGTCATATGGTATGACTGACAGATAGATGACATGTTATTGTAATACCAACAGCGTGGCAGCATGGTATGATGCATCTTGGCTGCGACAAGTAGTGGACTTCACACCAAGAACTGCCATACTCTCTTCTATTTAGTAGAGTCTGTTCTGGTTTGGCCACATGTTTCACATCAGCATCAGAAACTCGAACTATCTAGTCGATATCCTTGACTCATTAATACGATATGTAGACCAATCCATCAGCAAACGTTTGTGGAGACGTTTGATTTCTTTCAACGACACGAGCAGAGTTTTGTTGGGAATGTACAAAATCAATGGTATCACATGGTCTTCCTCCTCTGTTGTGACTATGGCTGTATGGGGCTTTTGGGATGGCGGACATGGATTAAATGCATCGTAGACTTGAAAGTATATTAGTAATTACATCCATATGTCATTGTTGTACACTACCGTCGAGTCAGATTATGTACTGCTGACGTCTCATTATGTCGACTGGATTTAAGGGGATGAGGGGGTGTATTTGTTTCTTATGCTACAACTTTCATATCAAAATATTTATATATAGTAACGTTGGTGTACAATTGGACACCTGTCCTTGATGTCTGACCTTGTTGGTCAACTTGTGTCGCTGTTTCTGTTTTGCCTCTCCAACAGAAATGATTCCATAAAGGGCACATTCAGTGAATTATATGGCATCTTAAGTTTTCGTTTGCAGTATGTGTTACCTGCAAAGTTAAACCTGAACTTAGCGCACGTTTTGCAATGTGTTGTGCATGAAGTTATACTGTCGGGAAATGGGTCCGAATGAAGCTTGACGGAACGGGTCTTAATATTATCAGTACATTAGTAGTCCCTTCTGATGCATAGTTGGCCAGCTTCTCTTGGTCTGCAAAGCAGTGCTGTTACCTAAAATAGTGACGACCAGTTTGAGTAAAATCATTGGACTACCGTTACTAGCAATCGGAAATGCTACAATTGTTTTACTAGTAAATGTTATCCGACCAGGGCAGCAGAAATTCACTAAATTAGTAATATAATAAGAATCATGAAACAATGACTTCCAGTTATAACAAAATAAATTAAATAAGTATAAAACTATTAGGAAATAAAGCATATTTATCACTTCGAACAGTAAAAACTATTCGATCGGATGGTTATGGCCATCCATGACACATTTGTCTCCAGGTTACAAAAATATCAAACACTATAGTAATCAGTTTTGCATTTGTTCGAGCCAAAAGTAACAAACCCCCAAGTATTCCATGTACAGGAAAGAGAAAGTGAGTGAATAAGGAGACCAATCCCTTTACAGTACCTTAGGCTGGTTGATGTTCGTTAAAGAGATATTTTCAACTGATGCTTTCTTTTGAGAAGCCAGTGCTGGAAAAATGAATCTTCAAGCAGTAGATGAATGTAAAAACTCCCTCGAGTTTATAAGTGTGCATATTCACAAGCGTTGACCTATCAGAGGGCTTGCTTCGACCATACCACCTTTTATGCGGATATATCGCCTCACATTTGTGTCACGATCGGTTAGTAAAGAGTCAAAATTGGGTTTCAATGTACAGAAAAAAACAACAAAAAAGTGGTAGGTATCTGGAGTGGTGCTGGATAGAGCAGTAATTTATGATTGTTTTCATATTAAATTTTAACCGAGTGCATGCGATGGTAGCATAGCGGTCGGCAAAGCAGACAATACACCGAAGTGTCCGGCCTTGTCATGACGTATAGTGTACTGTGCAGCATTTTGAGTCGGAGGTCATCTCCAAAAACATTATTTCATAACTGTTAAATCCTCGTAAAGAGACGAGGACCTGCGGTGCACAAGTCTCCCTTCGCAAAAAAAAGGAAAACAAGACATCAGATTTACTAGTAGTGTGGCCCAGTACTTGGCTTATGGAGAACCAGGCCATTTCATAAATAGAGAATCTCACCCAATTGTCTACTGATATCAAATATATCAACACAAGTTTATAAAGTAACACATTATTTCTACCTTTATCAACGAGTGTTGATCTAATTGATAACATCAGACACGAGGGTGAGATTCTATGTATCATCCAAAACCATTCTTCATTAGTTTTCAATGAAAAATGTACATCTCTGAACACAGCACTGGCATTAGATTTGCAATGCAATGATGCCATAGCATTGTGACATCATCAAGTTCATGATGTCAGGACCCGTGAAGGTCCCGGGGTAGAATAGGCCTTCAGCAACCCATGCTTGGCATAAAAGGCGACTATGCTTGTCGTAAGAGGCGACTAACGGGATCGGGTGGTCAGACTCGCTGACTTGGTTGACACATGTCATCGGTTCCAAAGTGCGCCGATCGATGCTCATGTTGTTGATCACTGGATTGCCTGGTCCAGACTCGATTATTTACAGACCGCTGCCATATAGCTGGAATATTGCTGAGTGCGGCGTAAAACTAAACTCACTCACTCACTCATGATGTCAGGGCATTGTGCAAAATCTACTGCCAAAGCCATATCTCCTAGGAGAGATAGTGTGATCTCACACAAGGGATATCTCCTGCGGAACACAGTTTTGGATGATACATTCTGTTTTATGTCTCCTACCAGTCAACAACCCTATTCAACGCTGTTGTCACCCCCTCACGGGCAACCAGCTCTCGAAGGTAGACGAGTTGTAATTGTGATAATGTGTGGACTGTATTAGACTATATTAGACTAGAGGCTGCATGAGCTAAACTGTCAGAGAGAACCGCTTGAGGCAAAGTTGAAGATAGCGAGGTCTACAGCACCGTCTTTGGAAGAGACTGGACTGGTCAAGGAACAAGAATGGTTCGTGATAACTAACTCCATTATCTCCAAAACCAAAGAGATTGCAGACACGGCTTCCTGGAGTGAAAATAAAACGAGATCGAAACAAGTGGCAGAGGAGATAAGTGTCCTGTGTGAGATACTTCTGGATGTGTAATCTCATGTAAGGAGAGACAGTTATGTATCGGTAGGTTTACAGCAAAACATCGAAGATGACGCAGAGGCTCAGATCAAGAGGAAAATAAACATCGGGAGAGTGCACTGCATTGGAATACTTATTGAATCAGAGACGGTCATTCCACGCCAATCGTACTGAAGTTTTATGTCCTTGTTAGCCCGTCGAACACTTCAAAGCTCAAGCTAATACGTGAATGTACAGTACCGAAGGATACATGGAGCATGCAGTTATCTCGTGAAGAGAAACGTTATCCACTTTCTCACTGAATGCATGCGTTATAACGTCATACCTTTTTAAATCCAGATGTTAAAGATGGGTTAATTAATGAGGGATTGAGAGTGAATGAGAATAAACCTTATGATGTAAATGGTAATATTCACGATATCACGATAAGTGGCTATCATAATGAATATCAGACCCATTAAACCAATTTGTCCGGCGTAAATACATCTTACATTGCGAGACAACGTGAGCATTTTTAAAAAAGGAAAACAAAATCGTATGGCGGTATTGAAGAAATGAAGACCGGTTTCAAATAACGGTGTCTGTTGTTGTGAGCTGTATATGTTCCATCAGGACAATGGAGATCCAGACGTCTAAAGCGTTGGCTGTCTGTATTAAAGATGTCAGTTGTCTGTCAAGTTATTCAAACTATGTGTCCATAACCGGTGATATGAACTCACAAATATCTACCAGACTATATAATGATGGATAAATAGTTGTACGACATATACAATATTGATGATTACTTGATATTTTCCAGCGTGCAAATACTGATATATAAATGTCACAGTGTGTGGTCATCGACAAACATCTATGGATAAAGAATCACACTGAAACGGCTTTGCTAGATGCACAGGGGGATAGTAGAGAAGTTTGATTATATTTAGTCATTAATAATTCAGCTCGAATGTAGTATTCTTCACTGGTCACTGGCGTTGTGCCGTTTTAAACCTGAGAGAGTTGATTCCACACGGCAACGCCACACCGATGTAGTAGAACTGTTGACGTCTAATTCCAACCTTTATGTCTTGCCATAGTTTTCCATGCCCCGATTCATGTACCTGACCCGAAAAATCATCAGTGGGATGACCTTTGTAGGCGTGTGAGTCATCATCCCAACCCCTGAAGTTCTCACTTAGAATTAATAAGTTCCAGCAAGTCCCCAACGGACACAAAACGTTTCTAAACCGTTTTCCTTGTGGTTTCTCGTGGATATGGTTCATGAAAACGTGTTGATAATGTTTTTGAAGCGTTATTGAAACGTTATCAAGAAATAATATCCAAACCTAACACACCAACGTTTTACAAACATTATCGAAACATTGGCGAAGATTTTCCTTAAGTTTGATTGAAACCAGATCACAATGTTATAAAATTGTTAGTGAAACATTTTGAGGTTAAAATTTCCTCTCTGTTCACAGCAGGAATATACATTAATTTGAACATAATGGTTATGAAGTTATATCTGCACAAAAATAGTTTTGAGAAAACTTGAAACCTGTTGTGAACATTTTGTCAACTGGACATATATGGCCAACATTGTAAATGTAAATAAACTTCCCCGTTTACTTCTGTGCGTTTAAGATCAGCCTTCTCTGCGTGGACAACTTGCTATCGCTTGTATCGGTGCCAGCCCTCAGGAATTTTCCCAGATACTTTATTAGGTCACACCAGAAACTCCCGTGCATTCGCAAAAAGGTCTCCGGTCTAGCAGACGGGAAGGAGTTATGTAAATTCACAAATTGTTCCTCAGTCAAATACTATATCTTGCCAACTGTAGGTATTTCTTTGATGTTTACTCAGCTTACGTGTGATCATGATAGTTATTACTTTGTGACGTTATGTTGGAATTAGTGTTTACTACGTGAGCATCAATGTTCACAAGATCAACACCAAGAGTACAAGCAAAATATAGTCTGTTTATATAGGATACGTGAGCATCAATGTTCACAAGATCAACATCAAGAGTACAAGCAAAATATAGTCTGTTTATATAGGATACGTGAGCATCAATGTTCACAAGATCAACATCAAGAGTACAAGCAAAATATAGTCTGTTTATATAGGATACGTGAGCATCAATGTTCACAAGATCAACATCAAGAGTACAAGCAAAATATAGTCTGCTTATATAGGATACGTGAGCATCAATGTTCACAAGATCAACATCAAGAGTACAAGCAAAATATAGTCTGTTTATACAGGATACGTGAGCATCAATGTTCACAAGATCAACACCAAGAGTACAAGCAAAATATAGTCTGTTTATACAGGATACGTGAGCATCAATGTTCACAAGATCAACACCAAGAGTACAAGCAAAATATAGTCTGTTTATATAGGATACGTGAGCATCAATGTTCACAAGATCAACACCAAGAGTACAAGCAAAATATAGTCTGTTTATATAGGATACGTGAGCATCAATGTTCACAAGATCAACATCAAGAGTACAAGCAAAATATAGTCTGTTTATATAGGATACGTGAGCATCAATGTTCACAAGATCAACAGCATAATCTGTTTATATAGGCTTGCAGAGTGGTAAATTAACGAATGCACATTCATATTTCTACATAAACCATGTCACAGTATGTAAATACAATATAGAGTGCATGGTGATATGAATTAAATCACAAAGAAACGCTGACTATTAACATAACTGTAACGCTAAATAAAAAAGAAATGTTTCTCCGACATTGGCGTGTCACTACTATTTGAGCGCGTTACACATTTTTATTGCCATTTATAAAAAATAATTTTGACTTTGCCCCGTCCCGATCATCCATTTGTCTACTATAAAAATAAGTGTCTGTAATAGCGCGTGACTGAAATCATTAGCACGTCCTTATAAACTTACCAAGTTGTATTTCTGAGAAAAAGAAAAATGTGTTCCTCCCTCGTCACTTTAATTTTCTATCAAAAAGCAAAAAAGTCCTACCGCCCTCGTCAGTTTTGAAAAAAACAACTGTGCCCGAGAAACACTTATCTTTTTCATGCAGTCTAATATTAAATGACCAAAGTGTAGACATGTTTTCAAGTATGGGAATTTGGCCGTTTCTTCCTCTCTTGTCCAATCGGTTGACACAGATTGGACACTCTTTCTTATCCGCGATTTTCAGGAAATCGAAGGATAACATTACATTCGAGTCGGTGACTCCAGTTCGTTATTTTATGGCATTAACAATAGGTCACTTCCCTAACAACCAGACCATAATTCTTTAAAACAAATACCAGCCCCTTCATATGTAAATATACTGTGCGACTTTTATACGAGAGAAGATATGCCATGAAGAAATATTTTTACATACAAATTCATCCTGCCAAAAACTCATAAAACATGCACAAGCTCTCTTCTTGTCTTAGTTGGTTACAGACACCGACCACATGCCATCATGTGAACTAATCCTACATACGAGAGTTAGGAAGGAGTCATAGGACTCTGTGTTGGTAAACTAGCCTTGCAAGGAGATCAGAACATGTCTTTCATTTCTGATATCTCTACAATAGCAAGTTCGATAAACCCAAACGTTTCTGAAACGTTTTGGAAACCATGGAAAAACGTTTTCAAAACGTTATGAATAACGTTTTTAAAACGTTTTTAAGAAGGTTTCTAATGTTTCTCGCCACATTTCGTCAAAACGTTTTTAAAACGTAAAACACCACAAACTTATGTTTTCACCACATTTTCAAAGCGATACGGACCTTGCTTGAAAGAAGTGAGTGGTCAGGCTTGCTGGTGTGGTTGACACGCCATCATAGATCGATGCTTTGCCTTTCGAGGAAACTCGTCGAGGAAATTTTCATTTGATGTCCGATGCAATTCCATATTTTCACTTATTTATATATATATATAAATATGATAGAAAATTATATATATATTTGACCATACGTTCCAAAATTATTTCTGGTGAACAAATGACTAGACTAAACATATGTTTATGACGCTGCCACCGGTGAGGCACGATACGCTCACCTTTTCGCGAACATCTGGTGTCATCACTACTTGACAAGCTGTCATCGTATCGCATGGTGACAAGGTGACAATCACTGTGTTGTTTGGTTCAGACCCGATTTGTTTACAAACACCATTATGCAGCAGCTGTAGTACTGTTCAAACAAATATATACTCATGATATAGTCATAATTGTACTGTTGCTTTAATTTGGTCAGTGGGCTTTTTTTCTTCCGAACCCAATTATATACAGCTCGCCACCATTTAGCCGAACTATACTACCAAACAAGCAACACAGATACTTGCACAACTGGCCAAAGCGTTGCAGCAGAATGAAGGAGAGTTTCACATGTAATTGTAGTGCAGCAGTACATATCACCTTGGTAAATTTTATCCTTGTGCAATATATATATATATATGGAAAAAGGAAAGAATATATAAATGAATCCTGCATGTTTTTAAGTCAGTAAATTGTTTGAAAGTTACCCAGTGCCTGTATTTGTAAACTTATTGAGTTCATGTTTTTTTTGTATTTGAGAATAGTTTGAGGTATATATATTGCAAAAAGCACATATTGTCGATTTTTGTGTAGTCTTCTCAGGTGTGTTTTATTTGTTTGACCCTTGAATGTACCCTGCTACAAGCTATGAAGTGAAAATATAGGAAGGTTACAAGCGATGTAAGTAGATGGATTTCCGACAAGAGACCGTGAAGAATTGGAGGGAGTTGGGTGTTGCTTCCCTTAGATGGTCCTGAGTCCGATGATCGTGTATTAAATCAACCGTACACCCGTGGTTCGTGGGTTTCCAAAATCACTCCTATTTACACAGGACATTGCTCCCGCATTACTCGTACAGGCCGTTTGACTAAAACACTGTTCCAAGTTGAGTTGTAAAGCAAATCACTCACTCATCAAAGCGAAATATCGTGTTACAGTCAAAAAGCATGTAGTCGAAATTAAGCGTCCACTTTGCGTATTAGGTCTGTATTTATGTTTTTTCTTTTTCGATTGTATCGAATTTAGGGTAAGTCGAAAAACTAACTTTACAGAGATCCCATCTAATTTGAAACCAGGGTGTTTGTATTTTCGGATAGACTGGGATTAGAATGTATGCATGCTTGGCATATTCTGCATGTAAATGCATGCAATCTAACAAGTGTAAGTAAGTATAAAATTGCAAGATATATTTCCTGCTTGTCAGTAGAAAGAATTTATGAAAAACGTCGAGAAGTATGCTGTACAGCGAAAGAAATGCAACTCTGTCTTTTTGTCAAGGTTTTAAATAGAAGACATAAACAAGAACGTTACGTTTAAGAGATTGTATGTTTTCGAAACTTGCGTTGCTTTTGCTGTTCAGTACATGTAGGAATGAATGCCAAATCGCCTTGATGGCACGCATCAGAAACATTTAAATATCTCCCACACTCGACATAAATGAATGACAAGTCGCGTTAGTTTTTGCTGATGAGTATACAAGAAGGATTGCGTGTAATTAGACACTTGTGACATCGGCGTGACATCGCATGTCAGTCGGTGTATTGACGCAATCATCTCAAATGTGATCTTCATAACCCCTGTTTAATTCAATCTGCTTTGAGGAATTCCAACGTGTGTTTTAGAACGACGGGGAATCGATCGACAACGCGCCATGTAAATTAGATTGCTCTTACAGTGAACACTAGTGGGGTGAGGCCGTGAGGAGATCAAATTGACTGGAATAGGATATTATTGTCTGAATCATGCCTCCTTAAAACAGGACCGTTCGTTTCTTGCAACAATATTAGATTTTAGAACAGCTTCATGAATCTCGAGCAGAAACTATTTTCTCATGTTATTACCGCACAGAGATGAACTAACAGTCGCACTTTCGTCAGTGTACCATACTGTCAAATACTGCCTATAGCATGAAATGTAATTTTGGAAGTGATAAAGCTACATGCTGTGCAATAATTCGCCAATTCGCTGAGTCTGGTGTGTGGTAAAGCTGTATCAGTGAAAGAGATCGTAACTTCAGGATTCCTTGCGTACTCTGGAAACTACAGTGTTCAACAGAATCCTTTAGAAGAGTTATTATATTGTTGCATCATAATATGAAATGTAAGTGACACAGTCCTGCCTCGTATAGCAGTAAAGAAGAAATATACCCGAAGACAGTAAACGTCGAGACATTCAGAACAGTCTTTACAAAACAACGTGTATGAAAAGTGACGAGCATTACTATAATAACGCTCACTCACCCACGCAGACACACAGGCCCACGCACACCATTTTTTGTGAATGAATGAATTTGTTGAATGGAGTTGATCGCAACATGGAACCTTTTGTGTCTGTTCATCCGCTTAGATAACTGTTTCGACGACTTTTGTCAAGAGTTAATTACATAACAGAAGACGCCTTTAATTGTCTGCTCATTAGAATGGCTGTGTCACATCGGAATCATATACACAGAAATGGTCCTTGAAGAAAGTAGTAAATAGTTTGTTGTACTCAATGTCGTTTGGTTTATCGTTTTAGAGCAATAGCTCTGGCTCTTAGATTTGCATGCATACACATGCATGAATGTATTGTTGAGTACGTTGTGGTGCATGTGTCCATCTGTGAATGCATCCATCCGTCCATTCATCTACCTCCTGCCCCCCCACACACGCACGGATCATTGCATACATCATAATATTATATATGTGTAATATTCTGCACAATCATTCGTAAAGAAACAAGATCTCGTCTTTAAACATAGTGTCATAATGAAATCATAAGTCATAAGATCACAAGTTACTCATAACGAAAGTATGAGATCCCGTCATTTTTACCTGAACTGCTAAAAACGTAGATAATATCTGTGTTTTTTCAGTATTATAATAAACCTTTCAGGTAATACGGGTTGGTTATCTAAACTGTATTTGACGTGATTATATCATGAGTCGATGTTTCCATTTTAACCAATGTGACAACATTGCATAGAACATACTTCTGATAGTAAAGAAACTGCTGGCTAGTGGTGTGAATCATGTGGATATCGACACTGAAAGACAGAGAATTGATTAGTGTTGTCGTCAGTGTCGTAAAAGGCACCATGGCGACTTCTTCTTTTCCTCAAACGGATTTGGAACGAAAGGAACCTTTTAGCGTCTTACATTCCTGAGTGTTGGAGAGTCACGGGTGTCTGGTTTGTTCAGTCGTTCATGGACTTGAGAAACAAATGTCAAGTAAAGTATCAAAGTTATTTCGGTGGTAGAGTGTGGTCTTGTACATAGCGAAAGGTCACACAAAAGTTAAAGGTAAGCAAAGTTGGTCACGGAGAGTCCGTCTGTGGGTGACCGTGTACTGGAGCTTGATTGTGGAGTGTTTCACATCATGAATCGTATGTGATACGTGTGGAGTCACGTACGTACGCACATACACACATACACACACACATACATACGAAAAGGTTTGCATCGCATTTCAATTGATAAAGTTTGACAATACGCTCAAATGTAGTCCCTATGAATATTAAGAAGTGTAACTAAATCGCGGCGACTTTACTAAGAAGATACCTACGATAAAAACAGCCAGATGTAAGATTCACATGGGTTGGCTGAAGTGTAAGATCCGATACCCATGTTTCAAACATAATCATAATTAACATTGAGATTTTCGGTAAGATAAATACATTGGTCGCTAGTCACTTGAGGCCCATGGGTTGATGTACCGTCGATGTTTGTTTATGTTCCCTGATCCCTGCCTCCCTCACGTCCAGGGAACAACATAATACGCACGCACGCACGCACGCACGCACATACATACATTTGTTGTTCATATTCGTCTTTCTAAATTTGAAGTATCAATGACATAAGTGTACCACGCAAGTCCCGGTGTGAATATATTTGATTTTGATTGGCTAGTGATTAATTCGTGCATGTTCTTGATACCTACTTCCTTTGCTGAACATCTCCGACGTTGACCATATTAAGCTGGTGTTAAGACGTATGAGCAGCCTGTGTACAAATCGCAGAACTTCTGCATTATTGTAGAGACTATCTGAATCTCGATGACTTCGCTCTGGGCAGTGTTTCAGCCAGCCACTGCGTAAATAGCCTCTTGCAAGTGAACAATCATATGAATGTCAGGCGAACGATCTTGATCACGCAAATACAGACGGCATCAGGGAACACACCCGACCACTTTATGCAAACGGTGTTAAATTTGATCAAAACAATAGGTTGTAACTAGACACAGTACTGGTTTCGCGGTTATTTACCGCAAATGTCAGCCTATCCGTGTATGCCAACTCTACACTGAAGTAAAGTTACCTGAAACTGTTCTGTGTTCAAAGTGCACGTGTAATTTGTACTCAGTATATCCACCCAGTGATTTATCGGGAGATCTGTGCTAATGGAATCTGTAACATGTATCCTGTCTTCTCGAATATCACTACACCCAGGAAATGGAAGGAAGGTCGATCTGCCGTTACTACGCCATGACACGTTTATTGCTATCTGCTATCAATATCATCACCACAGTATTCATTCAGCTTAAATGGCAAATTCGTGTTGAAATATGTGAATGCTAAGGAACAAATATTCATACCACACCGCAAGTGCCTCTTTAACGTGATTTCTTTTAAGGATGACTTTTTTCATATGAGTTTCAAATGAGGGCAAACGTTGACAAACCTTCAGGGCAGGTTCTTGCTCTTTGGACATCAATGCTTGATTACACTTTAACCTTTTGTTATACTGTGTTCTACAAACGCCAATGTTAAATATTCATTAATTACACTCACATTTGCTTCCAGACATTTGTTTGTTTTTCTCTCTTTGAAGTGACCAGTTTATAAATTGTTATCTGACATGATGATGTGGGCTTCGGTGCATTCTTTATAAACACTTTGTTTTTGTAAATACTTTCCTTGTGATGTCATCCGTTAGCTCATCCGGGGCAGGCTATAGTATTCGTCTTCATCTGTAAACGTCATCTTTCAAACTGAAGGGTTGATGAAACTAATACGTTGATGTATTTTTACAAATGACACGTTACCTTAGCACTGCCACTCCTATAAAAATCGGTTTTGAATTTGTCTTCACTCCTCAATGTTGTAAGAGTCTGCTATCAGGGTCAGGCGCACTGGTTCATTGACTTACTCAAAGCATATTTCCAGAACATTTCCCAATTTCTCTGTGAATGTATTGGCAAAGGAGTAGAGGATTATCACCTTGTTTTATTTAACTGATATTTTAGAAAATATTACTATTTACTTGAGAGCTGTTTTTTATTTATATTCTTTATTTTTTATTTATTTGTAAAGAGAGACTTCGTATCTGTGTATTCCACAATGAAGAAGCTATTCCAACAGCTCATTTACTGTGCAATTACATTTCACAGAAGGTCAGAGTATTCATGTCAGGTGTTATTTCGGGAGAAGAGAATGGCACAACACTTGATCCGGACGAGTCCTTTCAGCTTACATTTACTTGTGGTAGTGCTTTGTGTTTGATTAAGATTAGCTTGCTTGTGCATTTAGAATAGGTGGACCCAAAAAATTTAGAACGTACATTCCTGACGACTTCCTATGTCCATCTCTCTTCGTTGAAGAAATGGATGTGTGTGTCAATAAGAAGTCTACACTGGTTTTAATTATTTCGCTATCGCTGCGCCTTTGCTGACATCAGTACTGACGTCAAAAAGACGCATTTGTGGACGTAATGACATTGCAGTAGATAACGATGCTCACTTTTACCATTGCTGACACAATTAACTCCATTCTCTTACCGGCCAAGTATAAAATCTCGACAGTCATCATAATTAGTTTTATGTCTGTACGAATATCCACCGTACATCCACCCACTCGTCATAGACATAATGTCATGTTCCTCTTGGCGTGTATGAACCGACACAAGGGATATGTCATCTAGATCTCCTTTCAAAAGAACAATTAACCTCCTTCCTTAACATCAGCTGTGGAACTTTTTTCATAGAAGACATATTTTCATACAAAAATATTGAAGTCTTTTTTTAAAATTAACAGTGTAACAAAGGTCACTCTTTCGACCTTAGTAATTATTTCTCTCAGAACACACAAGGCAATGAGTGAGTGAGTGAGTTTGGTTTTACGCCGCTTTTAGCAATATTCCAGCGATATCACGGCGGGGGACACCAGAAAATGGGCATCAAACATTGTACCCATATGGGGAATCGAACCCGGGTCTTCGGCGTGACGAACGAACGCTTTAACCGTTACGCTACCCCACCGCCCCCACAAGGCAATGAGTCCTACTGCAACAAGGGAAACATCCAAATGATGATCACCACTTACCTTCCAGTACGGACTGAAGGCGGTATCATTGTCAAGAACTACCCTACCACTTACGTCATTGTTGACCATAGCGTTGTGAATATGCGTAAGCATTTTATTTGGCTTTCATCATTTGTACAGATCCGGACCACTAATTGAGAGGTCTCTTTGCATTTATTATGCCAGTTTATATGGCAACATCTTTGATATCCAGCAAGTCTGCTTTGTGTTCTTGTTGTGCCGTAAATAACATAAACAGTGGCAGTGACAAAGGAGATGCACGCATAAAATTGAACAAACTATTAATAATATTTCATAAGATACAAGATGATAAGACACATTGCAGATTGTTTGGGATGATGGTCACATTTCCATTGACGATGATCAGCAAATTACAGATTACCAGCGAAACTGTTATAACTTGTATCTATGTTCGTCAAAAGAAATCGTGAGATAAATTCATGTTTAGAGTCGTGTTTGTTGCAATGAGTTAGAGAGCAAGGGAGCGTATTAGTTTTATACCGAGGTTATGAAGTATTCCAGCTAACGGGCGTTGTGAACTGAGCCTGGAATCGAGGCATGACGATATAACGACGAGACTACACCATGGAAGGGTTGATGTTCATAGTATCAGTAACTGGCTCTTTGGACCAGATTCTCGTGATAACCAGGAACCATTTCGTACTGCCAAAAGGAACGTCACATTTGAATGTCTTGTTACTGAGGTTAAGCAACATAACCACATCTTCTTTATTTCATCCATGGAATAAGTTTCAGCACTGTTCCAGTAATGTCACTGATAGAGGCAACTGAAACGTGCTTCATACTCTGTAGAAATGTTGGGATTCGAACCTTGGCCTTTGGAGTGATTCAATGAAGTGAGTGCCGTTACTGACTGAAGATTCTCCAGGAAGGACATCGATTTGTTCTATTGCCTCTCCCTTTCTATTGTTCTGTGTCTAGTACTCAACCGAAGGCAATGCATGGGGCTTCTATCATATACAAGGTTTGGTTATGCATGAAATCTCTTCTCTTGTGGCAGTTTGATGTTCTCTGAGGCGACGAGCGACTGGCAGTGTTTGCTATATCTTATAAACCTCGTTATTTACTGGTGTTTGTCGACAGGCAATCTAAAGGTCATTGTAGTTGGACAAATGAAATCATTTGCCGAAAGCCATTCGTTTGATTCAACAACTGACTGGTTGAAGTGCCCTCAGTGAAACTCTTCGGCAATAGAGATTATGACAAGGAACTGAGACCCTAAAAGCTACCCATATCTTGCTTAAATGATTTTATCTCTGTTTCATATTCAGCTAAAGAAAATGAATATCACCATGCTTGTGATCTGATACTTTGATTTATCCAACACTGAATACTGTTGCAATAAAACATGTAAAATGACTTAGTGTGGGTTATTAGAAAGTTATACTTGTCTTTCTGTGTGTGTTATATTTTCGGTACACACGTACGCACGCACCCGCGCACGCACGCACGCAAAATAATCATTGCATTAGGTAAATAGGTAAATACAGTGAGGCAGTGCTGGTGTAGGAATGTGTCAGCAATATCATGTCGGGGAGTCCAACAGACTATGTCCACACCGGAAATCGAACTCGGAGATCGGAAATGACGAGGAAACTCCTAAGATTCACCAACCATATCCATCCGTACACAAAGAGAAATTGACTAAATGTGGTTTGCTTCATACATTTTTGTGAGTTAATATATTTTTAAATTCATGTATATCCGTTTATGATTAAAATATACCACATGCAAGGCATAAGAGATATGCCGGACGAGTGTCAATGTTGCAATTTCACAGCAATATATTGTGGGCATTCCAGATTACGTCCATAATGAGAATCAAACCTGGACTTTCCATATAACAAGAATTTTCTCCAAGAGGCATCAACCATTTCCATACATGTAGAGAAATTGATTTAATACTTTTAGTGAATGAAGAAAAGTGCAATAAATCATTCGGTCATTTCACAATGACGTCAGTCATGGTGATCATTTTGCACTGTGTCAGCAGATTCATGTTGAGCACCGAATCGGGGTTTCTCAGCGATCTGTTTAAAGGCTAGACTTGCCAATCATATCCATTTATGACATATATGAAGTATCCATATATTTAATGACATTGACAACAAACATAAGCATGATCATTTTGTCGTTACGGGAATGGTCATACTATGAACGACCCCGTCTAGACTACTAAAGAATAAGCGAAATACAGTTCGTTTGTAGGGAAGCGAGAAAAGGGAACTTAGAAAAAGGTTTGGTTGCCCTGAAGGATGATCTTTTGGGGAAGTGAGACGTGTGTTAATTTGGCGTGCCATGAGATTTCTGAGCACGTCAGCCGTCAAGGTTTGATGATCCTGATTGATGACTCACTCACTCATTTAACCAGAATCATCGGTCTGAGGCTCAGACGGATTGTACCCGTGAAGGTCCGGGTTAGAATACTGGACATTATTAACCCATGCTTGTCGAGAGAGGCGAATATCTCGATCGGGTGGACAGGCTCTTTGACTTGGTTGATACATGTCATCAGTGCCCAGCTGCTCAGATCGATGCTCATGCTGATGATCACTGGAATGTTTGGTCCAGAGTCTATCATTTACAGACCGCTGCCATATGTCTGGATATAGCTGAGTGCGGGGTAAAATTGAACTCACACATTCACTCAATAGCGAGGTAAGCAGAATTATCTACGTCATCATTCTTAGGCTGAGATGGATGGTATGCATCTGCTCTTATCTGATATGTTACGATTCCGAGAGCTTCTGGAATTTCAAACTCAATCCGGAATCCATTGCGAATCCACAGTGCCACTTCATCTTCTGACTCACGCATACATACGAAATGTATGATTGAAACTCTTTATATTTTCATTCATAAATTAGGAGATATACCTTGTGTAAATTCTTCCATGTATTTCAGAATCCTGCATTCCAGTAGCACCGACTGTGCGTTAGGCTATGATTTAGTTGACGACCGCAATACGGCAAAAAATGGATGAATTCTTTGTTCGTTTCGTTTCGGCAGTTGATATACTGACCATTAGACTTTTTTAATGTTGCTAAATGATATACTGCAGTTCTTGCATTACTGGCATTTTATTTAACACATAGAGCGTGTATTTTAAAATATAGTAACCTCAGCCAGTCTTGACGTTTGTTGCTTCTGTGTCCCCGTGACGTCATACCAACTATCTGTAGCACGATGTGACGTCATGAAAAGGTGTAAACTAAACATTTTGTTTCAGGACGTTGATTTCAATAATACTCACAGATTATCTTTATTTGAAGTGTTTCAAGTATTACTGTGAAAACGGTGCTTTGGATACATTCAGCAAACATACATCTACACTTCTACCAATGTTCGCAGATCCACTGCTTTGCCCTTTTAACCTATTGAAAATATTCGGTTGTTCTGGCTGGTATCAACTATGGTATCACCCATGTCCTGTTTTGAACAAAACTTACACATTTCTAATTAACTTTCGAAAATTCATATTGAAAAGACAGTGACGATAATTTGTTTAGTTAGACCTTCTTATGACAATGACAATATGTAACGTTCATGTGATAACTCAACTAACAGCCAGTATTAGGTTATGAAACTATTGCTTATCAATAACAGTTCCTGAACAAAATGACCGTCATTTCTGGGTTGTAGCAAAGGTATCGGTCTCCATTAGTAGGCCGGAACGTCCAATGCATCGAAGACATGCAGTCACGCGTGTACATTGAGTTACTTACGTATATGGTGTGTTTGGCTGGTGCCAATGCATTTGGTCACGTAAATGAAAGCCTTCCGTAAACACAAGAAATATTCAATAAAGGAAGACTCAGTTGTACGATTCCATCTGTGCCAAAGATAATGTTCCCCTAGAAGTACTTATCGCCCAGTAAATTGCTGATGAAAAGGTGTATTTGCACGAGTGCACGCTCGCCTGTATGTAGATTTGTCAGGCTAAAGCTTATTACTCTCGTGAGTATTATATTTTCCTTGGTAGACTGTTTCGCCATATTCATTTTACTAACAATCCAGAATGACCGTTCAAAGCGTAGACAGCATCATGCACACATCCATATGCTACAGTTTTACCCAACACCAACTACTGCCGTCATTAGTCGACACGAGTAGCTGCACGAACCCAATATCCATTTGGCTTTCAGGTTATGAAAGCATCATTCAAACCCTTCTGTTTCTTTTAAAATTGTCATAAAATTAATGGCCTTTGTAAAAAGTATACAACAGTGATGGTTAAAGTGTTTGTGTGTTTATGAAGAACAATTTGTGGATCCTTACCACTTGCAGTATAGTTCAGTCATGACGAATTAAAATTAGTTGTGCCCTTTAGGTCGTTCCTAAATACAGTTTATTGTAAGGCAACCTAGAGGATGTCAACCGCAATTGCTCATATAAATAAACAACAATCATTTCTCATAGACATACACACGTTATACTTTACCAACTAAGTACGTTTACTGACAGGTCTTAAATACGCTCTGTACAATTTCCACAAACATAGCTACGTGTGCAATTTCTTAAGTGTATCCATTCAGTCATTTAATGGGATCTGTAACATGTCTTCTCGAATATCACCACACCCACGAAATTGGTGGAAGGTCGATCTGCCACAACCACGCCATCATGCGGTTACAAGTATCAATATCAATATATTATTATGCTATTATCAATATCATTATTTAATTATTCATTCATCTTTAATGGCAAATTCGTGTTGAAATATGCTGTTGCAAGAAAGAGATGTTCCTATCACCCCATGAAGGACACTTTGAAATTATGCCTTTAAACAAAGAATTTTCCCATATCAATTTCAAGTGAGTGCAAACGTGGACACATGTATGCTCTTTGGGCGTTAATGCTTGATTACACTTAACCTCCGCTTTATTGTGAAAGACAAACACCAGTGCACCCAAATATTCATTAATCACGGGCACATTTGCTTCCGACATTTGTTTGTTTTTCTCACTTTGAAGTGACCAATTTATAAATTGCTATCTGACATGATGATAATGACTTCAATGCCGTTTTTTAAACACTCTGTTTTGTTTTCGTAAAGACGTTCTTTGTGATATCTTTCGTTTCTTCATCCGTGTAGCTTTTGTATTCGTCCCGATCTGTCAACATTGTCTTTCAAACTGTAGGGATGATGAAGCTTAATCGTTGAGACATTTTCACAAATTTCACCTCAATACTTGCACTCCCCCGTAAAGATTCTGGTTGCAGTTTGTCAATTAGGTATGATTGTCATGAGTGGCGGTTAACAGGGTTATGCTTGGATGTGATGAATCTTGTTGCATTCAAATGCAGGTGAACATTTCCGATTTATCTCTGCATGTAGTCCATGCTGAGTAATCGGTTGTCACATAGTTTCATTTGACGGGTATTTGGGGAACATACCTCAACTGTGTCTCCTGAATTCCCCTTATTTCATAAATTTTAGCAGTATTTTAAAGAAGCGTAGGGTCTATTTTATCTGGCATTTAGAATGAAAAGTATATTACGACCGCTCATTTGCTAAACAATTACTTGCATACATTTTCCGCAAAATTTGAGTATTCATGTCAGGTATAATTTCGGGAATGAAATATTTGAACATCTGAGAAAATCAGAAACTCAACATTCCTTTTAACTTTCATTTACCTATGACAATGTTTAGTGATTTGTTACTGGTATCATTCCCATCCAAGATTTAGAGTAGGTGGATTAAGTTAAATTATCACCAAAGAAAAAAATTATTCAGTAATGAGGCAATCCAGTATTGGAAATTACTTTTGGTATTCAAGAGCAAGTACTGTAAATCAATTAAATTAGATCACTCTGGCTACAGCCTTGCTGACACCATTGTTGACGTCATACAAAAGCCTTAATGAAGCAACAGTAGATGACGGTGGTGTTTTTTAACGTAGTTGTCACAGGTGCGGGTACCTCCTTTTCCTCTTGCAACTCAAATAAACAATTCAGACATTCATCACAATTAGTTTTATGATGACCAAGATATTTTATGGATTAACCTTCTCAAATCTTTTCCACACAACGTTTCGTGATCACTCCAGATGTCTTCATGCGGGGGTCATTCCAGACGAACTCACCTGATGAAGAGATCTAGAGCAATCACCTGACGAAGGGATCTGGAATGATACGGTAGCCGAAACTTTGGGTTGAAAAAAAGATTAATCCATAAAATATTTTGGTCATCTACCACAACTTCTATATGCCGCCAATAGACATCATAGTTTTATGATGCTTGTTTGAACATTCTTCCATTAACCTCCCATCCCAAGACAAGCTGGTCGTGCTCCTGGTCCTCTTGATGCATATGAACCTACACATGTAGATCTGTTCAAGAAAAAGTAATAGATGAATAAATAACAAAAAATCTAAAAAATACCGTTTTTCCTAATCTGAGCTGTATTTGACAGTAACTATTTAAAGAAGACATTTTCTCATGACACCTTTACCTACAATCTTTGAAGTTAAGGTTTTAAATCACCTGTGTGACAGAAGTCGCCTCCAGTCCTCTCCGCTGAAGTAATGCGCTCTGTCGTAACGCTGGAACACCTGTCTAGGGAACTGCCGGTTCAGATTCAGGCTGTACTACTGACGACATATCATTCATAAGGAATATGTCTGCTCACTTCGTATAATATTTTATTATAATGTAAAAAATGTATTTGCCCTGATTTGATCTTCCTATTCAGCTCCGTGGAAATTCATTCATTCATTCATTCATTCATTCATTCATTCACATCGATTATACCTATATACTAGCCACATAAAGAAACTGTACATTGTCAAAATATTATCCCAGTTGATAAATACAATAACAATGTAACAATAACAATGATAACAGTATGTATAAATTTTAATGGAGGGATAATGAGTCCACAACAAGTCGGGAGAATTATTTCAATTTAAAAGTCAGTAACAATGGCGCGAGACAGGGGTCAAGCTCACAAGCTCAATAACGGGTATGTCCACCATCGTCATTGAGAACAGCAGTGCCTCGACGACACACAGAGCCTATCAAACGTTCAAGGAAGGCTTCGTTGTGGGATGTCACGCCAGTTCTATTCCGTCGGCGTAGACGTCGATCCATCTCATCCGAAACATGCTCTGTCGGGGAGAAATCCGGTGAATTTGCAGGCCAAAGCAGTAAGTCAACGTTGTGGTGTTGCAAGAAATCCATAGCAGCCCTGACCGTACGAGGGCGGACATTGTCCTATGGAAATGTTAACCCAGGGCCATGACGTTGCAGAAAAGGAATTGCCACAGATCAAAGAATCTTATCCCTGTAGCCCACACTAGTTACGTTGCCCTGAACAATCACCAAAATGAGTTCTTTGGCGTGCTGTTATTCCACCCCAAATCATCACGACACCACCACCAAAGCGATTTCTCTCCAAGGCAAAGACCTGTGCATAACGTTCTCCCACGCGTCGATAGGCACGTTGACGCCCATCACGATGTGAAATGTTAAACCTGGACTCATCTGTAAAAGCAACATCTCTCGACCAAAACAGTGGTCTGCGGACATGAGTTTGGCACCACATTCGGCGAGCTTGTCGATGACGTTGTGTAAGGACAGGTCCTGTGCCGGGACGTCGTGGTCTGATCCCGTGATGGCTTAAACGTTGTTGAACTGTGTTGGGGTGAATACGGCGAATTCCTGGGATGGTCCGGGGACTCATCGTTGCAGTCTGAAACCTGTGGCGAAGATGGGACACCCTTATTCATGTGGACGTCCAGAACGTGGCCGATCGATTACGTATTTGTGTGTTCTGGTAGCGTCTCACCAGTGCAGAAATGGCGTCCCGGTGTGCAGCCACTCGTCTTTGAGATATCCCCCCCCTCCCCAGACAATGCCAATGGCCTCATGATGTTGTACAGACGTTAGCCTTGGCAGGCTGTGCGTTTCAATAGCCGTTTATTTTTCGAACGATCGCAAGGGCAGGGGTTGAGCTTTCAGTATTGTGTGGCACTTCTTTTCTCTGTTTCTCTTTCCCGGAATGTACGTGCAACAACGTGCTGCACGTCTCAAGGACGAAACCACTGACGTCACGGAATGTGGCACTCGCCGATATTATTATATGGCTGTGGGGTTTGTGGAGTAAAGCAATTATACCAATTATTGGAAAGGGTACACCTTCTAGCCTGCAAACGATATGTAAGGGTGGGACAACAAACTCCCAATGCTATTGTATATGGCGAATGTGGTCACTATCTAATATATATAAATGCTTACATACGGCTTTTACGCTATTGGCTAAAATTGGCCAGAATAAGCGATTGTAGACTGCCCAGGAAATCGTACAATATGTTAAGATATTTTGATGACATTGGAAAAAAGAGTTGGGTATCGTCCATAAAATATGCTCTGTTTTCTCATGGCTTTGGGTATATCAGGATTAGCCCAACTGTTGGTGATGAATTATCATATGTGCAGTTGTTTAAAAATGCGCTGATAAATGAATTTTCTCAAAGCTGGACTTCCACTTCCACAGCTCTAGATATGTGATGTTCAGAGAATATAAATTCATATTTAAACCAGAAATATACCTCCATATCATATCAGAAAAAACGGTGCGCTGTACTTACATCAAATTCAGATGCATTGTCTTGTCATCACGTTATAACGAAGGTAGGTGGTAATCGATCGAACCGGGTTTACGTCTCTGTCCCATTTGTAACACCGCTGTAGAGGGCGAGTATCATTTCACACTTATATGCCACTTGTACGATGAAATCCGAATGACTTTTCTTCAGGAGCACTTTTGGAAATTTCCTTCTACCCATAAATTTGTAAGTCTCTTTAAACATCTCTGGGGAATATAATCAAACGTGTACAGTATTATATATACCATGCGTATATAAAAAACAAATATCTATTTAGAGACATTCTAGTCTTCACCTGTATACTCTTGTCAACTATATATATCGTGTATCTTGTAAATAGGCCTTGGCCTCGTTACTGATAAATCCCTTTGACTTTGACTTGACTTTGATAATAACGATTTTATTTAATAAGCACTAAACTGAAAATACACAGTCTCGAAACCGTCACCTGGACTGTCTCCAGGACTGGATATCTTGCTTGTCAAACCGTGTCTTAGTGGTTGTAGAAGTCTCGCAATGCTGCATGGCAGTCTTGATTTAGACTCCCCTCCGTTAAATAAAAACATAATGTAAACAACGTATTCCGGAGGTCACGTGACCCGGAATAAATGTCAAGGAGGTCACATCTCCAACAGCTGTGAAAAATGTGATACGAGTAAGAATGATGCTAAATCCCAGTTAAAACGTGCACTGAAAAACGTATATCTCGACTTTAGACGATTCCAATAATCCCATGTGTAAGAAACCCTCAGCAGAGACTGTAACTTGATATGATAAACATAGCATGTCGGCATGACCTTGGACCCCCCGCATCGCGAAGACAATCAGCCACTATCAAACATCAAATAAACTGTGAACTGTAATATTTCCTACTGGCGATAAATCATACTTGACTTCCGATTGACAACTGTGACTGTGAGTGTATCTGTATCTGCAATATGTACACTTGATTCTCATAAGCCAAGGATAATCTGTCTGAATGAATCCTCCGGAATGAACCCGAATCTCAACAAGGTTAAAAATAAAACAATAATAATCACTTATCTACAAGTAGATACTTAGAGAGCAGAGCGAGTGTTAATAATATCCTTGTTAATTAAAAGTTATACGATAAAAATGCCCCATAGTGCGAAAATGAGAATTAAGCTGTGACGTAACCCTGGAACCTTACCTTGCTTGAGAAAGTCAAATTTGCCGCCCCGACGCTAATCTTGACAGCTGTATTTAACATAAGGTCACATGGCACGCAAACGTGACGTCAGGAAATTCAAGATGGCGACTGTAAACATGACCGACGTTACTTGTGCTGTAATTTACTGTTTTTCTTGATACTGTAGCTTGGAAGGTGACTGCACAAAAGGTAGGTCATCTTAATTAATTGCAGCATAAGACTGGTATCTTGGCTGGAATCACGGTGATGGCTGAGAAATTGATTTTCTCGGTATTTAAAGCCAAGAATAGGCATGAATGTTTGTTAGAGTATTATAGGCAGGTTCGAAATGTTTACATTATGTGTATTTATCTAAGTGAACAAAATATAAATAACTGAGAGGACAGATGGTAAGATGCATTGTATATTACGATGTCAAATAACAATGAATGATAAACTCTGTAGGGACCATCATTCAATGGCGTAGTAACTTGTGAATTCAAGGTTAGAAGAGGTCCTCTTCAGTGTAATGGATGGATGTGTTTCAGCAATATTCCAGCAATATCGCTGATAGTAAACTTAAAACATTGTACCTATATTGGGATTCGAACCCAGGTCTTGGGCGTGATGAGCGAACGCAGCAATCAAAAGACTACCTTACCGCTGCATAGCGTCACTGCTGATGGAAGACTCTACAGAAATGACATCGATTTGTTACCTCTCCCTGTCTGTTGCTCTGTGTCTAGTACTCAACGGAAAGCAATGCATGAGGCTTTCTATAATGTACAAGGTTTGTACAAGGAGACAACGAGCGCCTGGCAGTGTTTGCTATATCTTATAAACCTTGTTATTTATTGGTATTTGTCGACAGGCAATCAAAGGGTCATTGTATTTGGAGAAATGAAATCATTTGCCGCAAGCCATTCGTGTGATTCAACAACTGACTGGCTGAAGTGCCCTCAGTCAAATACCTCAGTGAAACACTTCTTTGTTGGAGTGTCTGGACAGGAACAGGAATGTCGAAGTTACGGACATCTTAGCTTATACAATAATGATTTTTTCTCTCTAAACAAATCTATAAATACTATTGCAGGCTTGATAAAATTCAACATGGTTTAATGATGTATCAGTCGCTATGGTGATGGTCATTTCTCAGCTGGGGATGTAATTTTGAACACTGAACAGGTGATTGTGGTTGAAAAGAAGGCAACTGAAAATTTCCGAAATCCTTGTATCTCTTCCTGCCCCTTGCCACCATGCCCCGCCCGGACTGGCATGTCTGTTTTCATGTGCTCATCATACCCGAAGAATCTTTGTGAAATGCGGTATGCCGGTGGTGCTGGTAATTATTTAAGTGTCATAACATATTTTAACTATATTTCTTTCACGTACGTATATGCACGTTCTTGTTTGTTTCAACTGTTGCTTCGCTTAGTCATGTCAAGATGCCTAGACATCGGTTCGAGTGAGTGAGTGTGTTAGTGAGTGAGTGAGTGAGTGAGTGAGTGAATGAATCACTTATGAGCATGTACCCTATATTTTGTCTCCATGTTTTGGTCAAAATGAAGCAAGTCCAACTGGTCAGTGGTATCGGGCAGTAATTTGTTAAAGGCTGGACTCCAATATACTTTGTGTAGTGCAGTTGTCTTACATACAGTGTCATCATTCACACCTGTGCCTCAGACAGCAGACGACTTCCGGCATTTCTTGCACATGCGTGTTTGGTGCTAAACTCAGAACTGTGTATATAAACTTCCTCTTTACAAAACCGTTGTAGTAGTCGTAATTTGTGTGCGTGACGTAATGAACTACTGTTAATCATATCTTCGGTTAGGAGCACTTGCTTGAAGACACTCTTTACATGCTCTTTTAATAAAGTGCAGATAGATAAAGAAGGCAGACAACTCATTGCCTGAAACGTAAACTGTTAATCAAGTACACACACTGATGTAAAATTGACGCAAAGTCTAATGATAAATCGGGACTGTGTCGAGATATCTGTATTAGATCGTAGATCAGATGGGAAATCTACCAGAATCGTCATCATCACCCGTCATGACTGATATGGTGATAATATTATGTTGAGTGTTTGGTTTCTTACGATGTGAATGAGAATTGTGGCAGTTGACAGTGCGTGAGTAATTCCGCACTCAGCATGATTGATTGATTGATTGATTGATTGATTGAGTTTAGTTTTACGCCGTTGTGCAATATTATAACAATGACATGGAATTGACAAAAGAAATAGGCTTCACCCAATGTATGCATGTGAGGAACCGAACATAACGTTTTGACCACCAGGCTTTATTTAACTGTTACCGTTTATATGGCACATGTTTCCATGAGAAATACAATATTTTGATATGGAATTAAACTTTTGGAGAATATTGTCAGATCAGAGATATGTCCGATTCATTTAGTTATTTTGATTTACATGTTTGCGTGTTTTGTACGGTGAGCACTTGACTTGCCTTTGCATGTGTTAGAATCATACGACTAACTTATCGTGAACACCGGGTAACATTACTGTCTATTTGATAGTGGTTGATAAACACATGCTATGACGTAACTGGTATCACACAATAAAGTATGGATATTTCTGGTCGCCGTGTTCGTGAGTGTTGTGACTGGAAATGTGCAATATAATTTAGCCAGACAACATAGATGGAAAACATGGATACCCGGTGTCATTTGTGACGGAAGCCATCTAGCTCATTTGACAGACTATTTCTAATTAAATAATGTAGAATATGCGACATAAAACATTGTTCAATCAGATTCTAACCATAAGCTCTTAAAATCCATAATTCTTAGTTCATGTGGAATCCAATTTCAAGCCAGAAGTAGCAGAGCAGCCCAGAACAGATTCTTCTCTGATATTTTAGAGTCCTGTATTCGGATCCAATATAGGATAGAAAATGTTTTCCTGACATTTCATTACAGCAAAACCTCTTTTAGAAGCACTTCCTTTTTCAGCAATATTGAAAGCGAGTTGTAGTTCCTACATTATTTACAAATGTGGCAATATATTTCAGATAGAAGGCTTCAACAACAGAACTGTGTCCATACTGAGAATCGAACCCGATATACGAGTAATCGACCATAGAATCGTCAACCCTTTCAATACACGGAGATACATTTTAATACTATTATTGAAAGAAGAAAAATGCAATCTATAATTGAAATATTTCACAGTGATGTCAGTTATGGTAATCAGTTCGCACTGTGTCAGAAGTGTCACGAAGGAGACACTGGAAATGGCCTTTACTCAGCAGGTCCATGTGGGGGATCGATCCAGGCTACTGAGCAAACTCCTTAACGTCATACAGACGCCTTAATGACTTAATAGTTTTATGATGTCTGTATGAACATCCTTCCTTTATCCACCCACTCCAAGACATGCTGGCCATTCTCGTGGTTCTCTTGATGCCTATGAACCATCCCAAAAAATATGTCATGTAGAACCATAAACCATTCTACCATAAACCAAAGTACCGTCTTGCCTAATCTGAGCTGTATTTGACAGTACGTATATAAAGAAGACATATTTTGTCATTACGACTTTATCCACAATCTTTGAAGTCAAGGGATTAAATTACTTGTGTGACAAGAGTCCGGTCTCAGCTTGTCGTAACGTGGGGACACCTGCTCATGGATCTTCGTGTGTAGAGTCCGGCTGTATTAATTTCGACCAATCATTCAAGAGGAATATGACTACTAAGGTCATATATTTTATGTGTAGTGTAAATAATGTATTTGCCCTTGTTATGATCTTTCTATTTGGCTCGGGGAAAAGTCATTCATTCGTTCATTCATTGCGTGGAGAGACACCATAAACTCGGTCACCTAGTTGTTACAGCGTTGTAGTTGTTGACTGTGTTTGGTTTTCAATAATATTCCTACACAACCACGAGGAGGAACACCAGAAACTGGCAGTTATACATATTTCGAGAATTAATAAAATCCGGTATACGGCGTGACGATAAAACGACTATATGTCGAAGCTACCTCAAAGCTGAGTGGGATGATGGTCTTACTATCAACCACTATTTTGTTGGCTCAGGCTCTCGTGAAATAGCGGGACCAATATAAACTGACATGAGGAAATAGCACGTCGAAAGTTACTGTGGTTACTCGTAGTTTGTAGTTTTCGTCATTTGATCCATGGAATGAGTGAGTGGGTATATTAGCAATATTCCAGCAATATCAATGATAGGAAACGTCACACATTGTGCCCATATTGAGATTTGAACCCGGGACGTGGGCGTGATGAGTGAACACTGCAATCAAAAGACTACCTTATCGCTCCTTATTGTCACTGCTGTTGGAAGACTACAGAAAGGACTTCGATTTGTTACCTCTCCCTTTCTATTGTTCTGTACCTAGTACTCAACCGGAGGCAATGCATGGGGCTTCTGTAATGTACAAAGTTTGGTTATGCATGAAATCTCTTCTCTTGTGGCAGTTTGATGCTGTCTGAGGCAAAGAGCGCCTGGCAGCGTTTGCTATATCTTATAAACCTCGTTATTTATTGGTGTTTGTCGACAGGCAATCTTAGGGTCATTGTAGTTGGACAAATGAAATCATTTGCCGCAAGCCATTCGTTTGATTCAACAACTGACTGGTTGAAGTGCTCTCAGTCAAATACCTCAGTGAAACACTTCGGTGGTGGAACGAAAGTCGCAGTTACGGACATATTAGCTTATACAATAATGATTTCATCTCTCTCAGATAATTTAATTAACTCTTTTAATATTATCATTATTATGTTGTATTATAATGTATCAACTACATTTGGAAAATACATATAAAAATATGATTTACTGGAAATATACCAGCAATACTGGTCAGTCAAAAATGTGTCCATATGTGACACATCCCCATATGGGATTCGAACTCGTGGATGGAATACTACACACAGATAATATCACATACATGCAACTATGTCCATTTGAAAGTATTTCTAGAGGCAAGACCGACATGAACACTGACGATGATTCCACCAGTTGACAACATACAGCCGTTCGCCGATCCCGATCCTGACTACGTTTTGAATAGACTAATGCAGATTGGTATGCAAGCCACTTGCTTATCATATATTCATTGAAAACCGATCAGATATAAAATGAATATTTCAGCTGTCACGGTAAAATTTACAGTCAATGTTCTGTTAAGCCTGTCTTCCGGTATACATCGGAGAGGTAAACACTGAAATAGTTACGTTCAAGGCTCTTGATTTTATTAAGCCTTTAAGTAACTTTCAGTTTTATTTCATAAAATGCGTTTTCTGATTAAAGTTACCGGTAAGTAGCATTACGGAAATCGATACGTTCGATCTCCCTGTTGTACTTTAGAGATGCAGTCTACCCTGGATTCATACATCCTAAATTCGTTAGTGTATGTTTTCGGAGTAAGTCGGTAGAGACTCTAAATAGATGCATCAAACATCAGTTTTATAACATTTTCATTTTCCATGCATGTGTTATCTTCAAAATCCACAAAATGCACAATAAAATGTAAAATGACTTGTACCACCTAACAGCTGATAATAGAAATAAGAATTACTCTGAGTAAGATTTTCCACATACTCTGTTACATTCTTTTAGAGACATTTTGTCACACAATTTCAGTAGATTTTGTTTTGGCCACCACAATAATACCCCTCTTGTTTAGAAAAGTGGATAATCATCAAAACTCAGGTATGACGTCAACCCCGCAGACGGAAGACCGCTAATGCATACGAGTGGACGGGGGTAAAGTGATTTTTGTTTTTGTGCATAT
This sequence comes from Haliotis asinina, assembly GCF_037392515.1. NCBI lineage: Eukaryota > Metazoa > Mollusca > Gastropoda > Lepetellida > Haliotidae > Haliotis > Haliotis asinina. The sequence goes on along the minus strand of NC_090293.1, from coordinate 24,169,161 downwards.
TTATAATGTTTAGGACATTTTTTCATGAATGCATGGTGCAGATGTGTTATACATTCATGTTTGAATGATATTATGTAATACAAATGCACAGTGTTTAACCTTTCTAAAATTCTTTAATGACCTCAATGGCGGCAGATAAACGCAATGTATCAAAATATCAACTGATCCATTAGTCGTGGTGGCGCTGGTCAATTCTTCGTTGGAGATGCCATCTTGATTAACGGGCATCACTTTGCGGGTGATCGTGGTTGAAAAAAGGCAAATGGGAAACTCCGAAATCCTTGCACCCGTTTTTCCTGCCGTCATGTCGGTCCCGAATTTGCATGTCTCTTCACTCCAGCAGAATTTTGTAAAATGTAGGGTACAGGAAGCGCCGGTAATTTATCGGATGCGGGCGTTTATTTTAACGCTATTTCCTTCACATACATACATACATGTTCTGGTTTGGGTCAGGTGATGTAGCGTTGCTTTCATTAGTTATGCCAGGCTCCCTAGACATCGGTTCGACAGGGTGTGTGAGTGAGTGAGTGAGTGAGTGAGTGAGTGAGTGAGTGAGCAAATACTATTTGAACAGTGTGGAAGTAAGGTGACGGGGACAAATAAATACAGGCCGAAGGCGCTTACCTCGTTTGTGTGGACGCATATTTGGCTTTTCGGCTATTTTGGCTTGTCTAGATCCGTTTCAGTTAGCGGTGAAGAACCAATTTAAAGTGAGGAACTTGTGTAAGCATTCAGTTCGATGTCTTCCATGCTTTACACAAATCTATCACTGTCATTATAAATGTATTCTTCACAATGTGTTTTAGTTATTGTGTAATGTTTTACTAAGTGTGACAGTGTTCATCAAGCTTTAGTCGTCTTTGAGCCAGTGTGCCAAAAATGTTTTATGCATTTTTGTGAGACATTGTCCAAGGTTTATTCTTCATCCAAAGACGTTTGGAAGTCTTTATGATCCTTACAAATTCTCCCCAATCTGTTTCAAGTATTGTTGAGAATGTACTCTATATTTGGTATCGGGCTTTGGTCAAAATGAAGCAAGACCAGCTGGTCAGTGGTATCGGGCAGTAATTTGATAAAGGCTGGACTCCAGTCTACCATATGTAGCGCAGTTGTGTTACATACAGTGTCATCATTCCAACGTCAACAACACCTGTGCCTCAGACAGCAGACGACTTCCGGCATTTCTTGCACATGCGTGTTTGGTGCTAAACTGAGAACTGCGTACTTATACTTCCTCTTTAGAGCGCCGTTGTAGTAGTCGTAATTGTTGTGCATGATTTAATGATGTACTGTTATTCATGTCTTCGTTTAAAAGCACTTGGCTTTCTTGAGGAACGCTCTTTACGTTCTCTTTGGATAAAGTGCAGGTAGATAAAGAAGGCAGATATCTCATTGCCTGTAAAATACACGATTACTGCATATTACTTCATATGAGAACTCTACCAGAATCATCAACATCGCTCGTCATGACTGATATGGTGATAATATGATTCTGAGTGTCTGGTGACTGACGACGTGAATAAGAGACGTAGCAGCTGACAGTGCATGTGTAGTTCCGCACTTAGCACAAGTGAGCAAGGGGGCGGTGGGGTAGCCTAGTGGTTAAAGCGTTCGCTCGTCACGCCGATTCCCCACATGGGTACAATTTGTAAGGCCTATTTTCTGGTGTCCCCCGCCGTGTTATCGCTGAAATATTGCTAAAAGCGGCGTAAAACCAAACGCACTCACTCACAAGTGAGCAAGTGAGTTTTGTATTATGTCGTTTAGCAATATTCTTGCAACACCACGGAAGTGACTACAGAAATGGGCTTCACACAATGTAGCCATGTGAGGAACCGTTTATCTGAAACATTTTTCTATGAGAGAAAATAGATAGATCGCCGGTTCATGATTTGACAGACTATTTCTAAGTAGGTGACATGTTATAGACTTGCATAAAGCATCATTCAAACAGATTCTAACCATTTCTTACAATTCGTTATCATTAGTTCGTGTAGAATTCAATTCCAAGCCAGAAGTAGCCAGTAAACCCAGTACAGAGTCCTGCATTCAGATCGGATCTGGGACAGATCATTATCTTGCTGACATTTCATTAAGCAAAAAACTGTTTTAGAAGGACCTTTTCGGCACTGTGGAAAAATACCCAGATCTTATTTCGTCAGTGATGCAGAATATGGAGTTCCTGCATTATCTACATGTGAGGCAATACATTTCAGGTGGAAAGTTTGAAAAACAGACACTTATAATTGGAGGACGTATCTTAAGATTTATTAACATCTGCGCGACTTGGCCGTTGTCCTTTCTCTTTCATGGTCAGACGTCAGTCTGTGGACCTTTTGGATCGGGGGCGAGGTGGGCCAGCTGGCTAAAGCGCCAGGCTAGTGATCCAGCGAGGTTGAGGTGTCGGTATCGAGCCACTGGTGACCGGGTATAAAAGCCTTGGAGTCAACTGTGTGCAGACGCTTTCCGTATTGTCACAATCCCTAGTGCACAGTACACAACCCTGTGTACTTAAAAAAACCACGACTCCGTTGGTATATGACCAGATGGTGGCTATATGAGTACGTGCAAACGGGAAAAGCAATGTGCAGTAAACTTGGACGAAGTACTGTGACTATGTCCACCCAATTGTGAACCGCGTTAGAATGAATTGGGACACCGATAGGATGAGAGAACCACGATAAACTCGGTGCGCCTAGTGGCAGCAAGAGCTGTATGATTCCCAGCTAGTTGAGATTGATAATACGCTGTGACGTTGAGACTGACATCCAATGATTCAGGTAAACAAGTACCAGCGCATTGAACAAGCACTAGTTGTAAGTGCGCTATATAAACACTTTTATTTTAATAATAAAAATGAAATGTCTTAACGGAAGCGTGCTCTTTTGAAAAGGGATGGCTAAGGATGATTATTTTTGAGTTGAATAACGTGTTGAGTATACCGTCCTTCATACTATTTCTTGGAGCGGTTCAAGTGTTTTGGTGACAAGTATGGTTTGGAAACATAAACTGTCGAGCAAAAGAAACCTGCTTTGGTGTGATTGTTGCAGCAATCCTAAATTTGCTTTCTAACTAGTAATAAAACTTTTGAAGAACACTGTATAGATCGCAACCATACAGTTTCATTTGCAAAATGCAGTCAAAAGCATTTGTATGTGTTTTGCACGAATGTTCTCAGAACTGTGATTATTTTTTTCGTACAGAGGGTACAAAACCTGTTTGTCGTGAAGACTGAACAGTCGCTTGACAAAACTCTCACGAGAAAATGCCAAGACTGACGTCGGCGCAACGAGAACTGGCCACAGAAATGTCAGAAATTTGTTCTTCCAACAACCACATTGTAAGAACACTGGGTTGCACAAACCGTTTCAATATGACCCGTAATCGACCCAGAATTGAACGTGCCAGAGTAAAAACATCCCAAGAGGATCGCTATCTGCGGGTTAATCACCTACGCAACGGTGACGGTGTTGACGGTGACGTCATCAACAGCCACGTCATTGGGTCATCGCATTACAGTGATAAGACGGCTTCGTGCTGCTGGCATGTGGGCCTGCCGACCGCTACGAGGAATTGCCTTGACCTTCCAGCATCGCAGGAAGCGTTTGCATTGGTCATCACTACGTCGCTGTTTATTGTTACAATGTCATTTTGCTGATAAAGAAACCTGTTTTGTAGTGTGTTTCAGCATACATTTACCATTTCATCAAAACGTTTTGTTATTTTTATGTTATTAGAAGAAACACAACCCGTGTACGTTACTTGTCCTCAGTGAAAGTCCTCTTTTAAAAATGTTCTTCGAAAAAGAAACTCCAAAGAATTCCGTCTTTGATGTGAAGGTGTGTATAGTTGGAACGAAGTTATATCCTGTGGTTTCACGTTAAGGGTATTAAACTTAAATGTTATGGATATAGGTTTCAATTGTATTTTTTTCAGGTATCAAATCTACTGAAAAGGTAACAGTCCTTTCTTCCAATTTCATTCCACTGGCGGACCAATCAGAATGCAGAATTCTACAATGCCCTTAGCGCTATATTACACATGGATGACGGTTATAGTTAGCAGATTGTAATAAATCCAAAAATAAACATATAAACAACATATTTTATTTCTCTTTCAGCCCCTGTTTGGTAAAAACGAATATGATATAACACGAAATAACACATCTGTATTCGATACTGTACATTATAGATATTTTCAATCGTGATATTAACAGTAGTGTTGAAATCAAGATTACCACAGCATTCATCTGAAGCATTTTTTATTTTGTCCACCGTCACATCGTTTCAATGTAGGTGCAAGAACCTGTATCAAGTCCCGTGTGTGATCACGGTATTTGAACAGGTCTACAAAAGCCTTGAACTATTTTAATAGTCCTGAGTGTACTTAAGTTTATAGGGTGTTATTATTATCAGTAAGTTCTTTGTATTTGAAACACATATGACCACGATTTCGGCATTCACATGATGGATAGCTGACTGATTCCATGAAGCGGTTTTGATGGGTTTGTTGGGAGGGATGGAAACTACCGGAAGTTCCCGATTATTGCTTACAGCATCACTGTTGCGTGGAAACACCAGCATCTCCATCAACTTTCTCGTCCGACCGTTTTCCTAGGCGGAGCATGCCGAGAGCTCTCTTTTCTTCACCCTCTGTTTCGTCTTCACGTTTTCCCAAACGGAGCATGTTCATCGGTCGTTTTCCAAGTCGGAGCATGTTCATTGGTCGCTTTCCCAAACGGAGCATGTTCATTGGTCGTTTTCCAAGTCGGAGCATGTTCATTGGTCGCTTTCCCAAACGGAGCATGTTCACTGGTCGCTTTCCAAGACGAAGCATATTCATTGGTCGCTTTCCCAAACGGAGCATATTCATTGGTCGCTTTCCGAGACGAAGCATATTCATTGGTCGCTTTCCGAGACGGAGCATACCAAGAGCTCTCTTCTCCTCCTCTTCTTCTGGCTCTAAGCCTTCTGCTTCATCTTCCACTCCTTCCCCAGAGCGCCCAAGTCGCAACATTGACAGTGCTCTCTTCTCATACTCATCCCCGTATTCTTCGTCTTCGAGTTCTTTTCCTATCCTTGGCAGGGCAACAGCTCTGACACCGTCAGCCGACCGCCTGTAGCGACCCGAATCGGGGTACATCATATCGTCTTCTCCGTTTAATACTTCAGGATTAACCAGATATTCATTTTGCAATAGGTCATATAAATAGTCCGATAGCTCATCAGAGCTGGGTGAGGATCTGCCGAGACGCAGCATGTTCAGTCCTCCGCGTTTCCCCAGGCGCAACATCTGTAGTCCCCGACCTAGACGTAACATGTTGAGGCCTCTCTTCTCCCGAGATGCGGGTTCATCCTGACTCTCGGACTGTGTCTGTTCTTCTGAGGAGCCTGAAGAAAAAAGAAAGAAAATTAATGATCATGATCGTCATCGTCGTCGTCGCACAATGTTGTATATATCATACATTAATAATCGATGCTGATTTAAATCATTAGGAATATACCACCCAGACACAACAATACCGCCTATGTTGTAGACATACAAAGTGTATTTTTTAAGCAAGGGTTCAATGTGTATTTCTGTGTACGGGCACCTCCAGTAAATAAGCAAGGTCTGATGTCAAATCATATTGATTCTAGCATCCATAGTGATTTAAATATCACATTACCAACCCTATCGGTAAAGACTGTGAATGAAGAGTGTAGCTTCACTGTCTCAGTGCTCTAATAAAACGGCTGCTTCGCGACTGTTATTGACGATCAGCCGTTGCCATCATCAACCCCACCTCACGTGCTGAACTAACACAGCTCCTCCGTGTTGTAAGTCCTGCGTTAGAGATCACTCATTCGAACGCAGCGTCTCATTTTCAGTTCGTTTTCGTATTTGCTGGAATAGCGAACCTGAATTTCATACTCCCAAAGCATGCGTGTGTTTTGATTATACATTGTTGTCACACACAACCATAGTGGAGGAGAGCACACGCTCTATCACCAATGTACAATACGAGTTGTAATGAGGTAACAACAGCGCTTGATACACGTTATGAGGCACGAATACTAATTTTAGATCCTGTCCTTTTCGTACTGACATGGCCTGTAGAGGTCCTACGCAGGAAGCACCAGGATGACGATGCTAGTCGAGTAGAGGGTTGTCATTGATCACAACTCCTGGTGACTGACAGGAAGGTGTTTCCACAATAAAACAGATGGAGTGGACACACAGTATGTGTGTCTCGAGTAGTGAGTGAGCTGGGTCTTTTAGCAATATGCCAGCAATATCATGGCGGAGGGCAAGAGAAATGGGTTTCTTACATTGTGCCCATGGGAATCGGATCCAAGTGCTCGACGTGAAGAGCAAATACTATGACCACTTCTTAACCCCACCGTTCCTATCTCAGGGTACATTTACTTTGCCAATTTGAACTGATTGTTATATTTACAAGGGTGATAGAGGTCAAAGAGGTATGATTTTAGGAGATTTGTGACTGGTCAGGGTGGAAGTTTGTATGTTGTTGTATTTCAGTATTGAAACAATGTAACCTTGAAGCCAGGCATTTTTCTTTTTATCGTGCAACACTCTGAAGGATTTTGATTATGTTTTAATAGACAGTTTATTTTATTGCCCAAAACCTACACTGTATCAAATGATGTGCAAAATGATTCACAACTTCTAACGAATGTAACGACGGACTTTGTGAACGTGTATTGCGTTCATAAATGGAACAGTTTTAAGAAGGCTTCCAACAAGAACAGTTTTGTCAAGTTCTAACGAGAGTTGTGTGTTTAAGGAGAATATATTCGCGACTGCATTCTCCTGAGTAAGAATGGTCTCATGTGAGCCGGGATCGACGTTTCTTAACGAATCGCCAGTTATTCTCTTCTGGAACTGAAACATTTTGACCGCTGTTCGCCAACTACCACAACTTAAAGTGAACCACAAGACGCTGTAATATCTAATCCAGTCTTTTCCAATTTTCCTACGTAGCTTATAAAGACGCCTTGGATGTGAGATGAAGTATTTTCTCTATAGCTCGAGGTGGAGCATGGATCAACAGGGATGAGAGGTCAGTTATCTCAGTCAGACAGACTTTGTTGATCTGCACCATGTGTTGATCCGTCTGCTACTGATTGGACGATGATCTGGGGGCTACCGCCATTTTGATTCAGCGACAGGCCAAGGAACCGCTAACAAACGTTCAATGATTAGCGTTCGGAATTGTGAGTTTAATCTAGACTGATATTAAATGTTTTACTTTCGAACGATGTCAGTTCTCGCGGTTCTAAGATTGTTACGGTAATTAAATCGTGAGTAGGCAGTTAGCTATTTCATCAAAACTGACCCCGTTCCTCGTGGCTATGTTCCAACTCGAAGGAACCAATTACAGGCCGCGGACATTGTAATTGGGCATTTCTGACATGTTCCCTGCGGTGACTTGTCTTGTAAGCACGAACAATGAATCAAGGCTGAGACAGAACATGAGTTACGCTCAACAAAGCTGTCGTTTCGGGGGCAAAAAAGACCTAAAAAACTCATCCTTGAAAGCATTTGAGTAATTAATTTCTAACTACAATGGAGTTGTAAACGAACACTCTGTGTCAACATAGTCTCCCAATAGAACTTTTAACGTTGACTCAATGGGCCTTTGACGCAATCCAGTAAACACACAACGTGCAAAACATGCTCTTAACCCACACCTAGGAGCTGCAGTTAGTCTGGATAAGGATGATTGAGAACGAGATATCGGGGGGTAATCAGATCATGGATCAGCCGAGCAGATTGGATGGGGAAACTGGGTGTCCCAGAAAACAAACTATGTTATCCCATAGTGTTGGATAACTTACTGTAACAGCATTATAGGCGATTATATCTGGTTTGATTGAACTGGAGGGACAGTCACTTTGTAATAATTCATTCAGCACAGTTTGTTCCAAGTATGAAAGGTTCTGGTTTATGTGTTCAACACTAAACCACTTCACTGACATACCAGAGTTATTTGGATATTGTACGCAGTTTGCGAAAATAGACGTTAGTGGCCTTGTCTTCATACGTTCATTGACATTTTACACTGGAATATTCTATGCTAAGATATTGGTTCGAGCTATGGTGGCGAAATTATAAGCAGAGTTGAGTCCCTTGGACATTTCAGGACATTATTGAGCCAGTATCCCAATTTCATGGGTTTGAAACCCAGATTTTCCAGTATTATGAAGCTACTTTTGTTATCATGCCCGTGTTTCTGTTCAACTAGGAAATGGTATATGACTAAGAGCCGACTAACATTTTGGTTTCCCCCCATGTTAGCTGACACGCGGTGATATATTTGTAATGACTGCAGTTTTAAACCCAGTTCACTTACCGCCTCTCTGGCTCCAGCAACCAGTCACTAAAAAGTCGTCCAATCACTCCGGACTCTCTCACTAACAACACATGCAATCGATACAACTTCACTCTCGAAGACAAATTCTCCCTCTTCAATAATTTTACAATTTTTGAATAATATCCACATCCTACTTAACACAGAGTTAAGCCATTCAAATAATGCGTTGTCGTAAAAACGTTTATGCTGTTCCAAGGACCACGTATACAAAAGTCACAATGGTAGTGCTCATGCGAACAGCATAACATAAATACCACCCTCTGACTGAGAGGGCTATGTCACCTTAGCGCACACAACCGCTTTGTAATCTCAAGAGGTCAATACACACGTGAATGAAATACCACACCACTTACAGCGACAACGACATCACTTGTGTTGTACATACCAATGGACTTTGGTTGAGTTCCTGTTAATTAGAAAAAAACCCATCCACTATCTGCTCATACAGGGACTCTTAACGACACTCCGCGATTGGCAATAACTGTCTCAAAGCTCTTCACTCAAGCGATACATTACTTTTTTGAAATTGTGAAGTAGCCATTTTACAAAAGTAGATTCAAAACACATTTACTAAATCAGACTTTCTGTCAGACAGAGGAACGGTCATGAAATCAAATCGAGTCTGCTTTCAAGAATTGGGCACCCTGTCATCAACGTCGCCCATGCTTTAACTGAGCTGTGTTAGAGGACCACCGACTGTCATTTGGAGGAGTCAAGAGATGTTTAATTAGAGGCCTCACAAGGGCGCTAGAGAATTGCTCGTTAGCCGCCTCAATGCAGGCTATGCTGGGATACCTACTGAGCTGAAACTGGTTCCATCAAGAAGGCATTGCTTGTGACACAGCTACGATCATGCGTAGGTTGTTCATTAAGCCGTGTTTGTCGTAAATCCCAAAGGATAGTGGCACATACGGTGACAATCGTAAGCAACATAATACAACGTGGTCAATGGGTGTTCGGAGTACTCCAGGGAGATGCTCTTTGTCCCACTCTATTAATTACTTTGGTATTGTTGTAAACGAAATCCGGGGTCAAGGCGGATGCTACTATATGCATGCTTGATAATCAGCTATTACATTGTTTGGATTATCCGGAAAGGAGATTAGCGTTGTTGAATTATGAGAACAGGGTCGTGAATTTGTACTAAATAATCCTTACACAGGGGAACGGTCAACTCCACTTTGGATCTTGATCTCTGGACATCGGCTTCATCACGTGTGTAATGTACTGTAGGATCCGTTCTCATTGGGGTCAATGTGGTGTGGCCCTGCACATGCTGCATTTCAATCACGTTAAATCACAGGGCATAATTAATCCGCATTTACAAAAACATTAACAAACCTAAATCGCTTTACGTTCCAGTCTTTGATGGACAACAGTACTTAGTATTGAATAAAAACCAGTACCAATTAGTCGCTACATGGAAACAATCCTGGACGTGACTTTGACATTTGGAAAGTTCCCTAAGGACATCTTATTCAAACTACATATTAAAAAAGACCTTGGCTACGCACTCTTTCCAAACAAGTTCCGATGAAGATTGTATTATTGTTAAGAACGGTACAAGTGTGCGTTCCGGTTTTATGTTTTTTTACTTTGCTCCATCCAGTGACATTAACTCAAATACCTCTATTACAACGTGCAGAATAACATGGACTCGTTGACGAGGACAACAGGTGTTGAATGAATAACTCATGATTGCGTCGTCTACAGACATGCCTCCTTGAGCACAGCGTCCAGGAGCATACGGACGCGTATCCAGGGCACTGTTTATTGATGGCAACTGACCACCGTCTAAGTACCGGAGACCGTATAGAGAGCTACCAACACGGCATCGCTTCTGGCCTGTGTTCCAGTGATGTATCGTGTTGCAACAGATTCTATTGTACAAACATGGGTGATGGATGCACAACTGGAGTGTTCCGACGACATTGTCAGACACATGATCTCTGCAGCAGAAATTAACTGACACGATTTTCGCCATTGACAGAGATAGTAGCGCTTGTATTGACTGTCAGCTTATCGCGATGAACATGCACCAGATCATTTTAAGGTCAAATACAAATACAGATTACTTGTTGATACAGAAGGAATACAATATTTGCGATTTCTGAATACGTTTTTTTGTGTTAGCGAAACAGATTTACCAACAATGTAAGTCGGTAAGAATATTTAATTTAATTTCTATTTAGTTAATTTCCTGGTGATTTCTTTCTTTGCTGTTTTACGTCACGCTCAGCAATATTCCAACTATCTACGACGGTCTGTAAAAAATCGAGTCGGGACTAGTCATTTTTGTGATCAACAGCTATCTACGCAATTGTGATTCCCTGACATGTCTGACCACTCGATCCGGTCGTCTCTTCCAACAAGTATGGGTTGGTGAAGACCGATTTGAACCCTGATCTTCTTGGGTATATATACCCGTGAACAGAATTGTTGTCACTTTGTAGATATAGTAGGTTACAATAAATGGGAATATGAACTTGTAAACGTTATGCATTTTCCTTTTGTTGAAGAATATATGGAATATTCAGGGTACCATAACGTTATATGGTGATACCGCCATTCAAGTACCACAAACACCACAGAATAGAGAGAAGATATTCTTAACTGAAACATCGATTGCTTGCACATTGGTATGCACAGAGTCCGTTTTGCTAAAGCATCAAAATCTCCATACAGATGGCAACTGTCAGTGCTTTTATATACCCGTATATAAACATATATAGCTGTTGTGTGTAATGCCAATTCACGTACACATGCCTGTCTGTGGAGACTTGTAGTTGTTCAGTTATATACTGTGTAATGTCAATACCCCGACATATATATCTGTCTCCCGACGACAATTGTACTTGTTCTATGTCAATACTCGTGCTCATATAACTGCCATGTAATGTCGATACACCTACACATGCCTGTCTCCCGACACTTGTACAATGTCAGTACATGCACATATATAGCTGCCGTGCTATATCAAATCACGTATCTACATGCCTGTCTCCTTACAGACTTACAGTTGTGCAATGTCAGAGCCGTCATGATCTAATCATGTCCCAATACAGCTCCAGTGGACGTCTAGATGTATATATGTGTCATAGTGACCAGGAACCTCTTCACGGCATGGCAACGTATGACCCGTACATACATCGTGGGAATTGGTTGATGCGGTTTGAGTGCTTCCAGTAAGTGAATCGCTTGCATCATTTCAGGTATTAGGGACGGTGCCAATACAAGATGGACCCATCTCTTTATTCTCTCATAGCCTAGTCAAAAGGTTAAACGGATAATGAACGTAGCATTCCCGTTAACTCTTATCCCGTGGTCTGTATTGCTGATGGTGTATCTCAAGCTGAAGAGGTTGCTGGAAGGAACGAGGACGGGCAGTAACGTTCCATTAAACGTCAACAGAAACATAACCATCTACGTCTACTGAAGACGAAAGAAGTAATTCCAGTTCCAGAGAGTCAGTCAGAAGAGCAGGGTTCCACCCCGTTTGACTCACTCCGCGGTTATTGCTGTTTGTTTGTTGCCGGTGCGGAATATGCCTTCGTTATGGCAGCAAAATACATCTGAACCAGTCAAACGAACGATTGATATTTTAAACGAAGATCAATGCCGTCTTGGCATGTGGAGACTTTACCGTCATCATTCTTGTCGTAGTACAAGATCCTGTTAGAACGAATACTGATTCCCTGGACCGGTAACTGGATTCGTTAACTGAACTAGGTGTAATAGGCTCATAGATATCTCCCGTCACACACCGTTGTATCGAACACTGATGAGTCGAACCTGAGGATTTCTGGAAGTAAAAACATGACCTCCGCGCGTTTCTTCTTCAGTCGTCATATGGCGGTTGTATCGGATATCTCGAAGTATTAACATAGTTCCTTCAACTTCGACACAACGATTTGTGTAATTCCATTCTGACTGTTATCATGGTGAAATACGTCCAAGAATCACAGTCGTGTCTTCTGACATGGTTCCTGGATGTTCACTAAGCTACGAATATACCGAACACGCACAATATCGAACAAACGGATGTTTCGAAGTGTTACGGAACTGCACATGTATATTTTATTCAAAATGCGTAAAACGAACTACCATTATAACGAACTAATATTAGTGTTCCCTTTTAGTTCGTATAGTGTGATAGAAGTAAATGAACACGCGAAATCGTATGCAGAAATATATATCAGGTTTGTATCAACAGATAGCAGAGACCAAAGAGAACGGAACGTTTGGGTTAAAACCCAAACTTAACGGAAGGATGACACTCCTTGAGTCATTCATCAACATCGTTTCATCATGTTACCGGTAGGCAACACTCTAGTACCAATCTCGTGTATGAGAGACAAGTCAACATTAACTTGGTTGCAAATGATCGTACGTGATTGAGAATAAATCAATCTTGTCAACGAGGGATCCTTATCCTCCACTCTCAGTCGCCACGGACCTTAGTCGTTATCAGGAGAATGGACATTGGTCAAAGGACCCGTCCGGCCAAGATAGTGTTGTTCTGTACATCACGAATTTTCTTGTTCTCAGACAACGGTATGTGATGTTAACAGCATTCTGTACTTTCCATCTCAAAGGTTTCTACCTAAAGTACAACAGACATTACTGAATTTTTCTCAAAGATTTATGCCTTAATTACAAGTCACTCGAAGCTGTGACTTGGAACTAGCTGACAAACACAACCATCAATTGGCTATTCCGGAACCAAGCAGTCTTGATACCGTCACCGTTAACTCTATCCAGACCAGAAAATCTAATATCCGTTATAATTGCCCATGTAGTGTTGTTTGCCAACTGCTCTACAACCATTAACTATGATAGTTTAAATGGTAGTCATAAAACATGTCTGGTTATTGTGGACACGTTCGGGAAAAACTGATATTTGTCATCATCTACCCTAAAGCAACAACCCTTCAATTGGTGACTCTTATAGGTGGAACAAATTATGTTGATTCAATGTCTGAGAGAAATGTAATTGGGTGAAAAATGTAATTTGGAAGAATGTCTCTCGAGGAAGCCTCACAACAGTGAGTACATTGGGGTTAGTTAAGGTATATAAGACGTAATAACTCTGAAAGGTCGGGGATTCACATATTTGTTGAGAGTCATCTGATGTCTTTTCAACTTTCTTGCCTCTCCGAGGCCCGTTCTTCTGTCTGATGGAGTGAATGCAGTTGTTTTAAGACTCATCAGTGGACAGTTTGCAAAGTTTGCAAACGCCATTACCAGAGATTGATATGTCTCTAATGTCCCTCAAACTTCACGGTGTGTGACAGGCAAAGTAAGAATGACAATGGTATTATTCAGTCCACGAAAGTCAGTGATGACACTAGGTGTTCGTGAAAAGGAGGCATGTTCTGTTGTAACTAAGTAAGCTCAAGATGATACTACACCTTTATTTACTGAAAAATATCACAAATGAAAAATACAAAGAAGATTCAACTTAATTAGCATTCAAAGTGATATCATCACAGCAATACACTGATATCCGTTTTAATTGGTCATAACGAATATATTCACGGATCCTCATATTCACTGAATGCTATTCTGTGAGTTCACATGTATGTTGACCAAATCACTCGGAATGTCTTCAAATACGTGGTAAGAGCAAGTAAACGTATTTTATCTACGTTATCAAATTCAGAGGTAAACTATTCCCACTTTGAAGAGGCGAAAAAAAGACTTCGGAGTTCAGGAACAAGATGTCGTGAAGTATTTCAATCATAACATCAACTGGAGTAATAAATCAACAACCGCGGAAGTCTAGAACCAGAGCCAACTTTACGATTCAGAGACTATACCAAAGGCAAGCGTTTACAATCAGATAGTGATGATATCATATGCTCTCAACAAGAGCATATCTTACCGCACTGGTGGCACAGGAAAGTAATGTACTAATCTGAACTCACTTGTATGATGATATAAAAAATAATGAATGGAACGTCCGTTTGGTCATTGATGCGTTAAAATCTTCGACCAAGAACACCATGTTTAAGTGGAGGTGATCATAATGGAAGACATTTGTTTATTGTTGCCTATTGAGTGTGTCACAAGAAATGCATTCTCCGCATGTCAGTTCAGATGTAGGAGCACTCAACATGAATATTATACACTCTGTGCACCCATACACGCCGCACCGCCATAAATCATGTTCGACATATTTGGCAGTGGTGGTGTAAGCCAATTTCAAAGCATATGACTCCCAGTGTTCTTCTTGAAAGTCTGCGATAAGGAAATATTGCCGAATCCCATTGATGGTCTCTGTATGCAGTGATAGAAGCACAAATTGTCCAGGCAAAGTCTTGATGTTAATGCCTCGTTTATTATCTCCATCAGATATCGCCTTTCCATCTTTCCAAAGTGACTTTAGCCAATATTGGTTTTACTATTCAAGATCAAAGAGGTGACAGTAAGAGCCGAACAGGTTATGGTCACGACAAAGGTATAGCCCCAATAGGCATCTGACGCCGTGTCTTTTATTCAGCGGATGAAGCCTTTCAATGGTTAATTGGATGGCAATATTTGTGGCAGGATTTCTGTGATTATAAGGGCCAAATAGCAGGAATATGGTGACTTCTTAGACAAACTGTGCTCTGAGAAGCAATGCAATAGGTTAAGAAGGCTGACAAGCAGTTGGAGATGTTCCTGCGTCAATAAAAGAAAAGAGGCTTGTCTCGCTGTCTACGCGATATATAATATTATTGCAGATATGACAGGTATGGGTTGAAAGGTTCTGTCTCTTGTTTCGCGTATATATTGGTATATGCCTCGAATAAAGCGACAGGAACGCTGCGCCCGTGAAGATATCGTAATTGCAGCACTTATACCCCCATAGGACAGCTCGCTGTTATAAATCTCAGACGAACTACCTGGAAGAATATATTTTTTTCATTCTCTCACACGCATCTAGAATGAGCTACATGCTCTTCAGCTGGTGCATTTGTACCAGTAAGTGATCATTATATACAATTTCACTTTATTTTCTGTTCAAGATATTGGCAAAGTGAATTTGACGGAAACTGAAGTAGACTTGCATAGTGGTATTAATCTTTGGGTCAATTGGCGATGGGCGCCATAATCGC
Source organism: Haliotis asinina (assembly GCF_037392515.1). NCBI lineage: Eukaryota > Metazoa > Mollusca > Gastropoda > Lepetellida > Haliotidae > Haliotis > Haliotis asinina. Next base: position 24,153,684 of record NC_090293.1, on the reverse strand, counting down.
TGTGCCCGGTCAAACGTATTAGGCGACTGATGATCAGCCGAAATATCTAGTCTATAATATTTATTATTCGTTATTCGAATAAACAGGACATCCTTCGCTCATGAAATGCAATAAAAGCAGATTTAGATGGTGGTGATTCATCTTGGCATATAAGGGTTAACTCCTCGCGAACAAGTATATATTCAATGTGATACTTCTTAATGATTATTCAAAAGCTTGTTACAAAAACATAATTTAATATAATTTGGTGTATCAAGTGTACAGCACTAGAGATCCTAAATACAGATAAGTTAAAAAAGAACTAGTAGACCTCTTAATGGGATAAAAATTGCCTCAACGTTGTTGTCTAGAAGCAGTTTTTACATCCCATGTGAAATCACCAGATAGATCGGCCAGCAATAATTGTTTTTCCCAGTGTTCCTATGGGAACTGATTTCTTTGTCAGAGGATCGACTGCCATGAATCACGGTTCACATTGCCGATTCTAAAATGTTGATTAGCTGTACCAGTACAAGCTATAATTATTGCATCAGATTCTAATGTTCCTTCATGGCTCTGACGTTGCATTTTCGTGGTTACCGAGTTCTGTATGTGACATGATTTCATTCTGGTTTGAGAAACAAACATTCCATGTAACGACCCAGTGTTGCAATTCAAGCAGATAGAATAACTGAGTTTTTAATCATGATTATACCCAGACAATTTTAACACACTGTAAGTATTAATGGTATTTTAGAAAATAAATATGACGTACATGGACATTTCGTATCTATAAAAAATACGTCTGCAAGTTTACTCTCGGAGTTTTATGTTTTGTTGAAAAATAGTAATTTCTGTTGAACGAAAATGAAATTGATGGTTTAGAAGTTAAGATGAAACGTCTCGGAAAACAGAATCAGAGTTTTACGATTTTTTCTGTGGAAATAGCTCAAATGGACCAGACTTAGAGTAAGGATGGATCGAGTCTTCTTAGACTAATTAACTTATTTTTTTACTTTAAGTCAGTTTGAGATTAAGTAGCAGTAAACGGTTGAAAATATCACGGACAAATGCCAGCGATTTGTCAATTCGTGCTCACAATCATTGGTGATCTTTGGGAAGATGTGTGGTTCTCTGCGACGCCTAGATTATTACTCAATGTTAGGGTCGATTTCAGAAAATCAAAACCTCTGGAATTGCCCCTATAAGCCGCAGTGAGACAAATGCTCCAACAATGAACGCAGTTTGTTTGGAAAACAGATCGTTGTGCAATTAAGTTGTGGAAAGTCTTGGTGGAGAAAAAAATCGTCATGCTAAATACGTCTGTTCCTCATTCGACTTTGTTGTATGAGGACGTACATGCATATATTGACGCGATGTTTCACTGTTTGCTACATAAAATGGTCCCTAATCAAGTTAGAGCGCTGTGTGGTTGTCGGACTAGAGGTACAGTTAACTGAAACACGTCATCCATCAATGGATGCGTTTGAAACTCGATCCATCAAGTGCCTTCCACACATGTTTTCACCAGTGTTCACCATCCAAAGCTCAGTGCGTGTACTTCCTATATACTGGTTATTTGATAAGGGATGATCACCAGCTATGAATTAAGTGCATCTATCATTAATATTACCATCTGTTGTTGAATTCCAACAATACACAAAGAATGATTCACAAGTGTTTTATTTATTAAAGGATCACCGCGAGGACATATTACTTGAGGATTAAGGCCTACAGAAACCAAGAGCTCATTGAATTGTGACGTAAGTTAAGGCGGTTCCTGTACTGAATGAACTGTTTAATCATCAAATGTAATGCTTCTTACCATATAATGTGTAGGCGGTTAAATACGCAATGGCACAGAAGGTTTATAGAGGGCAGGCAAGTCTTGAAATGCGGTTTTTGTAGTTAGTGAAGAAATGATATCATGTATACACATTACATCTGCATTTGATATCGATATGTTGATTTTGACAACTTTGGATTTAGTTACTGATTGCCTAAAATTGAAATCGCAATTTCATTAGCCAAATTGTAGGAAACTCTTGCTGAAATCCTTATGTTGAATACTGTGTCGAGAAAACGAGATCGAAAAGAAAAGGGAACTGTCAGGGAGCCTAGCTTTCGTCATGTGATCAATGCGAGGGATAGTATGAATAGAGATCTGCACATTTGTAGAGTTGATTGAAACTATCTGAGAAGGGAAAATATCGGGAAGCTTAGCTCTCGTCATGTGATCAATGCGAGGGACAGTATGAATAGAGATCTGCACATATGTAGAGTTGATTGAAACTATCTGAGAAGGGAAAATATCGGGAAGCTTAGCTCTCGTCATGTGATCAATGCGAGGGACAGTATGAATAGAGATCTGCACATTTGTAGAGTTGATTGAAACTATTTGAGAAGGGAAAATATCGGGAAGCTTAGCTCTCGTCATGTGATCAATGCGAGGGACAGTATGAATAGAGATCTGCACATTTGTAGAGTTGATTGAAACTATCTGAGAAGGGAAAATATCGGGAAGCTTAGCTCTCGTCATTTGATCAATGCGAGGGACAGTATGAATAGAGATCTGCACATTTGTAGAGTTGATTGAAACTATTTGAGAAGGGAAAATATCGGGAAGCTTAGCTTTCGCCATGTGATCAAAAAGAGAGCCAGTTTGAATAGAACTGTTCACAAATGTGGTGTTGATTAAAATTATTTGAGAGGGGAAAATTTCAGGAAGCCTAGCTTTCGTCATGTGATTAACTCGAGCGACAGTATGAATAGAAATGTGCACATTTGTACAGTTGATTGAAACTATTTGAGAAGGGAAAATATCGGGAAGCTTAGCTTTCGTCATGTGATCAATGCGAGGGACAGTATAAATAGAGATCTGCACATTTGTAGAGTTGATTGAAACTATTTGAGAAGGGAAAATACCGGGAAGCTTAGCTCTCGTCATGTGATCAATGCGAGGGACAGTATGAATAGAGATCTGCACATTTGTAGAGTTGATTGAAACTATTTGAGAAGGGAAAATATCGGGAAGCTTAGCTTTCGTCATGTGATCAATGCGAGGGAAAGTATGAATAGAGATCTGCACATTTGTAGAGTTGATTGAAACTATCTGAGAAGGGAAAATATCGGGAAGCTTAGCTTTCGTCATGTGATCAATGCGAGGGAATGTATGAATAGAGATCTGCACATTTGTAAAGTTGATTGAAACTATTTGAGAAGGGAAAATATCGGGAAGCTTAGCTTTCGTCATGTGATCAATGCGAGGGACAGTATGAATAGAGATCTGCACATTTGTACAGTTGATTGAAACTATTTGAGAAGGGAAAATATCGGGAAGCTTAGCTTTCGCCATGTGATCAAAAAGAGAGCCAGTTTGAATAGAACTGTTCACAAATGTGGTGTTGATTAAAATTATTTGAGAAGGGAAAATTTCAGGAAGCCTAGCTTTCGTCATGTGATTAATTCGAGCGACAGTATGAATAGAAATGTGCACAATTGTACAGTTGATTGAAACTATTTGAGAAGGGAAAATATCGGGAAGCTTCGATTTTGTCATGCGATCCAGCAGAGGGACAGTTTGAATAGAAATGTGTACAAATGAAATTAGTTGAGAAAGAAAAGTATAGGAAGCTTAGATTGCATCATGTGATTGCAGCTACTGGAGGACCAGTTAGAAATGTGTACAAATATGAGGTGATTAAAATTATTTGACAAGGGAAAATATCAGGAAGGTGACATTGCTTCAAGCTGTGGTGACTAACATATGGCGACGTGCCAACATGATTGCGATGACCAGCAGAGTACCTGAGAAAGCACTCAAGTTCAGCAGGTGTTAGCTGATGGTAATGTTGTATATCAATACAAGACGCACACAGGCAACGCTAGGGTAATAAAAAGGTATACATTGACCACGGCTGCCAGCGAGGAAGGACAAAGTGTTGCTATTTGTACAGGGCTGGGGATGTGTATATCACACGCACCTGGTAATGATTGACACACCGTGTAAACACACTAATTGCAATGTTTGTGTGGCCTTTCTGTGACATTTGATTTGTTAATTATACGATCAGAATTGCATCGATTAATGATGGCTAATTCAGAAGTGTATAGAATTTGTGTAATGCTCCTGTTTCCTGTCATTACGTGACAGATTTCGTTGAGGACAGTGTGACAATGGAGTATTTCATGCGCATGCCTTTTTAGACTGATTGCAAAAAATTAGATGTCAGCGATAAATGAATTACTCTGCTTGACTTTAACTATGTATTGTCTTGCACCGAATTTCTAAACCGCTAGTGAATTCATGTCTCAATAACTCAACGCTTCTCCTTTGAATTAACGGAAATATTGTCCAGTATGCTTTTCCCAGGGATCGATGATGTGAGTGAGTATAGTTTAAAGCGACATTCTTGAGATATCAAAGAACATTTAATATCAAAGGATGTTTGATCAAAGGTGTAACATTCAAGGCCTCACTAAACTTTCAAAAAACTTTATGGTAGAAACTCCGTATTTTGCACTTCAGTGACAAAAATGATTCCGATGCCATTCCGTACTTAAATTAGTACCATTTGTTCTCATGATTTTTCTCAGGTGATAAATTCTCACTTGTATTGCGTGTGTTTGCTACAGGCTCCATTCATTGGGCAGGATGTGCTTACTTGTTCGAGAACGCTTAGCGCCATCCCTTTTTGATAGTGATTCATAAACACATGATTACGTTGCAGTCGGATTTGCATACATGTTTTAAAAGATTTTAGTTCCGAATATGGAGACGTGTTTTTCGTGTTTGTAGTAAATAATCGAGACAAGAAAAGACAAACCAATGACTGAAATCACCATCAACATTTCCGCCATCACCACGCAACATTGCTGATCAGCTTGACTACTATGGATGAGACACTGCAGTGTCACGATCCACGATGTGAATGTTACACCCAAATGAAATGCATCACCAATGAGCAGATGTTCGTGTTTGTTTCTTGGTAGCTACTGTCAAACCACAGGCAAAGTGTAGCGCAAAATGGGTTGCGCAGCAGAACGAAACTGACCAGTCTTCGCTCGCATATACGAAGACTGGTCAGTTTCATTCTGCTGCGCAACCCATTTTGCGCTACACTTTGCCTGTGGTCAAACATGGTCATGTACTTTCGTGTTCCAACCAGCCTATTATAAAAGAAGCAAAAATCTTTCTCACCACGAGAAATCACACATTCACTTACTAGCACATCTGGACTCACTCAGATGCAAATGAAACGACCTCAGGTTGATGTTATTATTTTTTCCTGGCACTATCGCAGACAGAGTTAAAGACTCAAAGAGAATGTTCAGGCTGAATTGATGGTGACCGTTATTATTCCCAACATGTTTACTTTAGCTCGAAGCATCTAACTTCAAAATCACAACACACGTTTACTGTTCTATTTTAGACTCCTTTGCTGAGACAGATTGGATTTAAATTTTCATTGGGAGGATGCAGCTTTGATTCTACAGTGAGGCAGGCTTTCACGGCGGAAATAACAGGAGGTTAGACTTGAGTGCTATCTGACGTAGATAATAACGGTAACATGGGTAAAAAATGTACACCAGAAAGTGCATTGTTCCTGAATGCAAAGAGCTAAAGAAGCCGCCCTCCCAGACCACTCTCAACCCTTCAAACAGTCAGGAACTCCGCCCACGACACAAATTCCCCTCCCGCACATTAGAAAGAACGCAGTTTCATATTGGTTTTGACCAAAAGGATTACGTATATCAAAACGTATATTGACCTAGTGTGCTGTCGTTTAGGTGCCTTACTTTTGAGGGTGAGGGTTCGACAAGTACTGGAATCTGTACCTTACTGAGAAAATGTAAACTAACATAGAACAGAGGTTACATTTCTGCCTTTTTCTAGCGTCTCAAAACATAATTTCGATACCCATATCAAACTTCTAATAACCATGTCTTATCTGTATCAGTTATTTGTATCAGTTATTATTCATTTGTATCGGCAACCAAAGAGATTGTAGGCTTTCTTTACAAGGCATGCAGTTTATATGCGAATGTCACTTTTAATAATACACTTTGTTTCAATAACATTATAGAATATGGCCTTGGTAGAAATGAGACGGTCACGGATATTCATAAATATACATCGCAACAATTACTTATTTGAGCTTTGAAAGGCGTTCGAGGTGTACGGTATTCGAGACAACCAGCCTAGCAAAATGCGTGAACATCCTGATGTAGGGTCAGGCTCGTTGACTTGTATGACACATTGACTTGATACCCATGATGCTGACCTCGACGACAGGTAACAACATACGCGCAAGTACCCTTGTAGATCAGGGTTAGAAATGGTCTTCAGCAGCTCGAGACAACCAGCCTAGCAAAATGCGTGAACATCCTGATGTAGGGTCAGGCTCGTTGACTTGTATGACACATTGACTTGATACCCATGATACTGACCTCGACGACAGGTAACAACATACGCGCAAGTACCCTTGTAGGTCAGGGTTAGAAATGGTCTTCAGCAGCTCGAGACAACCAGCCTAGCAAAATGCGTGAACATCCTGATGTAGGGTCAGGCTCGTTGACTTGTATGACACATTTACTTGATACCCATGATACTGACCTCGACGACAGGTAACAACATACGCGCAAGTACCCTTGTAGGTCAGGGTTAGAAATGGTCTTCAGCAGCTCGAGACAACCAGCCTAGCAAAATGCGTGAACATCCTGATGTAGGGTCAGGCTCGTTGACTTGTATGACACATTGACTTGATACCCATGATGCTGACCTCGACGACAGGTAACAACATACGCGCAAGTACCCTTGTAGGTCAGGGTTAGAAATGGTCTTCAGCAGCTCGAGACAACCAGCCTAGCAAAATGCGTGAACATCCTGATGTAGGGTCAGGCTCGTTGACTTGTATGACACATTGACTTGATACCCATGATACTGACCTCGACGACAGGTAACAACATACGCGCAAGTACCCTTGTAGGTCAGGGTTAGAAATGGTCTTCAGCAGCTCGAGACAACCAGCCTAGCAAAATGCGTGAACATCCTGATGTAGGGTCAGGCTCGTTGACTTGTATGACACATTGACTTGATACCCATGATGCTGACCTCGACGACAGGTAACAACATACGCGCAAGTACCCTTGTAGGTCAGGGTTAGAAATGGTCTTCAGCAGCTCGAGACAACCAGCCTAGCAAAATGCGTGAACATCCTGATGTAGGGTCAGGCTCGTTGACTTGTATGACACATTGACTTGATACCCATGATGCTGACCTCGACGACAGGTAACAACATACGCGCAAGTACCCTTGTAGGTCAGGGTTAGAAATGGTCTTCAGCAGCTCGAGACAACCAGCCTAGCAAAATGCGTGAACATCCTGATGTAGGGTCAGGCTCGTTGACTTGTATGACACATTGACTTGATACCCATGATGCTGACCTCGACGACAGGTAACAACATACGCGCAAGTACCCTTGTAGATCAGGGTTAGAAATGGTCTTCAGCAGTTCATGCTGACTTGGCTGACACATTATCGTATACCAATTGCATAGATCGATGCTCATAATGTCGATCACTGGATCGTCTGGTTCAGACTCGATCTTTTACAGACCGCCGTCATATAGCAGGATTATTGCCGAGTGTGGCGTTAAACATCCAAACAATCAACAATCAACTTGTAACGCAGATTTGCACAAATTTGAACACAAATCTGAGTTGGCCACACCTGGACTTGCACTCTCTGAAATATGTGTGTAACTAATGGTGAGTAGGATTTCTACATTGCAGATTAGGCAATGAACATCACGGACGGTATTTGCCTCACCGTAATGAAAAGACATTTGTGCATTAAGAAAAAAACAACAGAAACATGCGCCTCATCAGGAAACGATTCTTCCTTACTCCAAAGTAGCATCTGATGACCAGTAGCCGTCTGTGTAATGCGCCTCCACCATATGGCATCAAAGTTACAGAACTGCATCTTTCAAGTGCGTGTGATCTTGTATATGGAAGAGGGTCTCAGGAATGACTGTAAATCTAGCGGAAATTGCTGGACGGGTTTGACTTTATGGGATGTGACCTTTGGTCGCGGATTGTAATCGAAGTACACTCCTTGGCCAAGACAAGATTTAGGAAAAGCTGCTTTTACTGGGGAGCTTAGACAAAGCAATCCACTATTAGTCACTTAATTGCACTATATTTCTGCCGCGGAAGGAACAATAAGTAGTTTTCGAATGCAGTTAACGGCGGCATGAGACAAATCTCACGAGATCTCGTTGAAGAAACGCGAGTTCATCAACCACGGCGTCTTCCTTAAAACGCATTCTGGAGTTAACTACATTAAAATGCTTTTAAATTTCTGTCCGTCTTTGAAAGTACTAATTACCCTCCAACCCTACTTGTTTTCCTGGCCTCCATCAGTTTGCAGACTTCCGTTCTTAAGGCATATCCGACACGATTAAAAGACGAGTTAGTGCCAGATTAATTATTATCAGTTTGAGAAGAGATTATTTTCTCGAGGCGATGTCCGCAAGAAGTGCTGGCACACCAAGGCTAATTAAAGGCGTCAGTCTGACAAGAAACCTAGTTTCCCGCCAGCACTGGAAATAACTTGCTTCACATGAAGTCATAGCGTCACCGATACGTTTGAGATTTCACTGGGAGATTCTGTTGACTTAATCAGTCGCTAGGAAGGTAGTATCACCTTATGATAGGGCTTGTGAACAGCGCCAACAACACAGGAGTACCTTGGAGGAGGATCAAGTGATGACACCTCTACAAAGCGGGACTGGAGGCATTCTGAAGGTCATACAACCATACAAGAAGATCATCTCTAATAAATGCGAGCACTGTATAAACAAATTAACACAGATAATATCATGGAAGCTTGCGATGTTTTGCGCTTTCGTCAACTTCTTTGAAGATTTCATTTTCTTGGAAGGGGTATTATCACTGTAATGATAAGAGACAGTAAGAGCATTCGCTTTCCGTTGGGAAAGAGCAGCACGACCTTTTTCAGATGGAATCTTTACATTGATGTTCAGTGTTTATTGTTGATATTTTCTGAGGACGTAGCTTTGGGGATTTTCGGAAGTAATCGTCAAACTGTGAATTGGTTTGAGCGTTTTTCAGCCTTGGTCTTTAAGGAAGCAAACACGATCAGTCAACGGGTTTATAAACTTCTTTCAAAAATCTCTTATGATATCACCGTCAGCGACTCTCGTAAGATGGCAAAATTGCGTTTCTCATTACGAGGCGATACACGCGTATTAAAATACACTGTGGGAGATTTGAAACATCTTTAGTGCAAAAGAAGTTTTCTCGCCAGGACATATTGTGAAATAATAAAAAATCCTTAATTCGGAGGCATGGATTATGGAATAGGAAAACGTAGACACAACATGAATGATGCCATTTTGTAGGCATTGTATCTTTGAATTATTTACCATTAGTGAATATGGATCTATAAATTCAAGTGAGTGAGTGAGTGAATAGCCTGAAATTGTCAGTGTACGCTATATAGACCATTTGATTACAGCGACTGTTGTTTTATCCCACTGAGAGAAATACGCGAGCTACATGTATTTGGAAAATACAAATCAGAGTGAGTATTGTTTTACACCGCTTTTAGCTTTTAGCAATATTCCAGCAATATCACGCCTTCACACATTGCATCCAAGTGGAAATCGAACCCAGATCCTCGGGTGACTAACGGAGGCTTTAACCACTTTCACCCAGATTTTGATTCGGAGGAATACATCCTGACACAACTGTCAGCTGCAGCTGTGAGTGGGGATAGGACGCCTCTCCTTCGAACCACTGGTCACTGCATACCGAAACGCATTAAATGATACAACTTGTTATTATACTGGCTGTGCTCTATGTAAAGGGAGACAAATACTCGTCGATTTAAATTGAGTGTATTCTGTGTGAGTTGGTTTAACGTGTACAACTCGGGTAATGTACCTCAGTGGTATGCCGACAGTATGAAACCGGCACAATCAGCCATACACAGATACACGCATAGACAAAGGCAGATGGCGACGGGTTAGCCCAGCGGTTAGAGCATTCGCGTGTCAAGTAGAAGACTCAGGTTCGATTCACACATGGGTACAATGTGTGAAGCCAATTTCTGGTGTCCCGTGCTGTGATAATACTAGAAGATTATCGTAAAATCACACTCACAAAGACAGTGAAATAACCTTTAACCATTTAAAATGAAATTAAGGTTTTTTTGTCCTCTCCCGTTAAGACTCAAGGTGTGTGATATACAATCTCAATTACCAGAAACCGTGTCCTTCTCCCTTGCGCTTCAGAATTACCTCATGTGCGATTTGTAACAACACAGCGGAAATGGGACAGGAAAGACGCTGTGATGTCACTGTAGGGAGCTTGCGTGTAACTCTACTATTATCTTACACCTAACACGCACTGCTTAGAGTTCAAATCGATCACTTGCACTTCAAGAAATACACATACATAGACACATTCCCGTGAGACTCAAGACGCAATAGGGTAAAAATTCTAAATACAGACAACAAAGAATAAGCATTGTCAGTGGAGACAGGAACATCCAGTTGCCCGCAGAGATAAGAAATAATCCATACTCCACTCTGCAGATATGCATCAATCCCACTGTGAATAATCACTTAGGCAAGGACACACATTGACATATAGTTATTGAAATATAGTTATTTATGATGTAACGCAATACTGTATGGTGGATAACGTTTAATTATAAGTAAATGTGTTCTTCAAGCAGCAAGGGTTCATCAAGAAAAGAGTTAGTGAGTGGCTCTAATACTAAGAGAGGTGTGATACATTTAGACATAACAACCTCTGCATTATGTTATAATAGCAAATATATGTTATCGATGAAGTATTATACCTTCTATTGTTCTAAAACCTTACAACTTCAAAACTTGAACTTCTAAAATGCCAATCACACAGATGGGTTTAATACAGTTTCGAGCTATATTGCATTTGTATGGTGTGCCAGTTTGGGAGCAAAGCCCGAAGTTCTCTGATGTTTTACCTAGACATTTCTGCAAGTCGTACACCTTGGACGACTGGGCAGTTAGTGACCCTGCAGCATAGAAATGATGGCACGAATATCACTTACTGTCACTCCCCGGGCCTTGGGGTAGCACAGTGATTAAACCATTCGCTTGCCACGCCGAAGATTCAGGGATTCGATTACAAACATGGGTACGATGTGTGAAGCCGATTTCTTGTGTCCCTGCCGTGATATTGCTGGAATATTGCTACAAGCGGCGTAAAACTATACTCACTCCTTTCCGTACCTCCATTTCAACCCCAAACCTTTATTCACTGAGTATCATACATATGCTTCAACGTACGAATTTCTAAGTACAGGCCTGTGAAACAAACCGAACCAGCTGTCTTTTTGCGTTTGATGTTGATTTCATAACGTTGAATGTGATATATGTTGGAAATTAGAGCCAGAAAGAAAAGCCGTGAATATTTTTTTTAAAAAAAATCAATCTTTGTTTATTGGAATTAAATACAAGAGAGGCTTCCGCAGATTACTTCAATTACGGTTAATTTCCTGGTTTCCATGACAACGGAAGCGTATTCTCATAATAGTCAAATATGGGCGCCATATTTCCTGATTTATTTGTCTGACACTAAATGTCTCAACGCTTGCGGACAGATGGCGTGGTAAAGTTATTGCGCATGTCAGATGGCAGGGCGGGTAATGGGACAATATTTTATTCGTGAAGAGTGTTTCTCAACCAACGTTGCATACGTTACTAAACACTTCACGCTACCTGTAGTGCTCGAGCTGTCCTCGATTAATTCAATGAACAGGTTAACAATGATTAACTGATAACAGATGGGACTGACCATTCAGGCTACATCAAGTGACATCAGCGAGTGAACGTGATGACTGCGTTCGCTCTTGTGTAGTATCAAAGATGATAAAAACGACGTATATAAAGTATATATATGTGAAAACTGGTTTTGATGGATAATTTGAAAATCCCATTCAACTGAATGAGTGAGTTGGATTTACGTTACGCTCATCAATATTCCAGTTATATGTACATAATCGAGTCTGGGCCAGATAATCTGGTGATCAACAACACAAGCATCGATCTTCGCAACTGGGATACGATGACATGTGTCAACCACGTCAGTGAGTCTTACCACCCGATCCCTTTAGCCGCCTCTTACGACAAGCACTGGTTACTAAAGACCAGTTCTTGTCAGAAACACCTGATCCAAAGGTGACTAGGGAACTATCGATCTTGAGGTCCAAAACATAGATCTGATGTCCGTATTAAACTCGTATGTTCAGCCGCTTTTAAACAAACGTTTAAAAATTCTTTTGATAAACTTGAAAACAAACTATATATGACAGCAACTGCTTTTGTAACAAAATCGCCTATAACAAGCGGACGTATGTAACGAAATACTTTGGTCCCTCCTACCAGCTGAATTCCCAGTCGAAACTACGAACTATGCTTGTAACGAACGGACGTATACAACTAACTGTTTAGGGCCTTCCTACCAGCTGTATTCCCAGTTGAAAGTACGAACTACGCCTGTAACGAACTAAAGTTCGGGGTCAGTGTAAGTTAGTTATAACCGTAGTTCCGTGTATCAGCTTTTAGAAAGGGCAGCTGACGGTAAACCTTTGGTATTCGGCTAAACTAATACATATACAATATAGTTGTCTCGATGTGAAACTTGGACTTTGCTTTTCCCCCCTTGGCCATTATTTTGCATTTATTTTTTGTCGAAACATAATAGCGAATAATTCAGGTATTTACGAAGCAATCTTCAACTTCGGCACGAGGATGTGACTGTTAAGAAGTACAATTACATTTGATGCTCGTATTTTCCGTGTACATTTGCGTTAACTTAGAGTCAGTGTACACACTACGTTTTTAAGTTTAATCACAATTTCACTTTATTGAATTTCGGTTTTTGCCATTATTGAGAACATGAATTCGTATTTAATATAAATTATACCCATACAAATTCCATAAAACTGAGAAGTTCCAATGCCCATTTTGTTATAAATGATCTGAATCAGAGAATGTTTTTTTTCTGAATAGATAATCGTTATTGATGCTGTCATCATCGCACAACAACGAATACGTGACTGAGGTGGACGTGACGTAATTCTGTCTCGGACATGTATCATTGAGAATATCAACAGAAAGGCACAATTAAAGATCAATGGCGTTTACAACGTCAATTTATCAGTGCAGAAAGTGTACTGAAACCATTCCAAATCAACGATTTGTCAACTTTTTTTCATTTTTTATAAAATATACTGTTATCCGTACATTTCAGATGATAATGCGTGTGTCAAAGCAATTAGATGGCTCACCATATTTTCTGTCTGTAACTGTTATAGACATCGAATTAATAGCGTAAGTAATCACTATAAGCCTTTAACAGCGTGTTTATTCACAATGAGAGCCGTTCCCACGTGGCTAGACTGCAAGACGCCAAACGTTCTCCTGGCAAGAAAATCAGTTACGGAGAGACGAAAATAATTATAGAAATTGACAGAGGTGAAGTAAGCGCACTATATCTTAATTTAACTACTTAAGGGATTAGGTATAATCGTTGCTGCAACCAAATTGTTTCCTTTTACAGTTAAAGGATCATTTCCTATAGAAAAAGACAAATATTGATATTATAGCAATGTTTAACGTAAACGATTGGCATGTTTTATTCGTAATTAGGCTGAAATAGCAATCCCCTTTTCAGAAATTGACATGCAATCAGTGAAATGTATATCTTGCCTCGTTCTGATCTCAGACGTCGGAAGTGTTCGTTACCACGTTAGTGGCCCATTTATCTCAATACAACCAGAAGATCGGTACTAAATGGCGAATACATTTTGGAATCACTCTCTCATACACGTGCTGCTTGAAAATACGATCCCATTGTTTTGAGAAATAAATATGTGTTTTTTGATGTGTCAGCATTCTCCGACGAGCCTAACCGTTGATGTCTGGCCTAGTAGAGTAACTGACATTTCAATGAATTGCCTGAAGTAGCTGAATGAAATGATATTGCTGAGGCGCCACGTCCACATTGACCTCTGATCACATTAAAAATCACTGTCTGTATTTTTTACATCTGTGTTGTAAGGAAAGATATGACAGGAACAAGATACCAGTAGGAAAACCCTTTCCATATTTATGACATATCTTGCCGACGGCAGAGCGGATTGTACAATATATTCAGACCATATGTATTTATGAATCAATATCAAATAGTGATAATACCCATTGTCTGTGGCAAGGCGATCGTATCTTACCCCATTTCTTCTCAACCCTTTATTCAACGTTTATTTCGCGTGGATTTAACTTTTCTTGATTATTACAGTAAAACGAAGAGTGTATTTTCAAAGTTTTTTTTAAAAAAAAAACCCCAACAAAACAGAGCATTGTTGGTCTCACTCACTCACACTAACGAAACGAACTGAAGTTTCTTTTTCGATATGTACATTTTAATTTCATTATCGCTTTAATATGTGAATACATCTAGCTTTACGATGAAATGGATGATTAACGAAGCCTATAAATCCATGTGATTTACCGTTCGCCCCCTGATCAGAATTTCATATAATTCCCAAAATGTTATATTAAATGTTTTTAAGATGGCCATCTTGTAATCCTAATGATGGAACTAATCGCCAAACAAAAACGAATTACAATATTTCTCCAGTTTATTTCAGTTATACATTCTAATCTTTGCCTGGGGCAACATGCAGGGACTCTGATTCAGCGGTGGAACAAATCACTACGATAATGAAGAATCGTGATAAAATTTAAAATTAAAATTGAGAACCTTGTGATAGTTTGTATGCACGCCACGAGCAAAGCGATACTAACACGCACGTCATGGGATTGTGCTTCCGAATTGAGAAATAGCTCCAGCTAATAGATCGGCCAGTAAAATCAATTAATTCTTCGGCTACCACTGCTTGTGCCGTGGTGTAGGGTCGTCTAAAGATTGTGTGGGCACATTGTTTAATGTATTGCTCGTCGGGTGTAACGTATAGGTAAATAGTGGTCGGGGGATGGACCTATGATCTGAGTAGAAATTTTCACGTTAACCACCGCTGGTACCTTTAATTTGTCATCTTACAATGGAGTCAATTCCTTTGTGGTCAGTCATCATTTGCTTTTAAGCTCTCAGTGAAATAGTTTTGGTGATGAAAAGGTGGCCCGTGTCACGGTGACTCTCTGGGAAAGTAGTGGAAGTGTAGGGTTAGCTCACGGTTGGAGTCAGTGAGTGAATATCGCTTATTGCTTAACGTCGCATTAGCAATTTTGCAGCCATTCGCAGCGAGCTCATGGCTGGAGACCATGCTTGGAGTCAGTGAGTGAATATCGCTTATTGCTTAACGTCGCATTAACAATTGTGCAGCTATTCGCAGCGACCTCGTGGCTGGAGACCCCAGTGGACGTCCTGTCTGTATGGAGTGAGTGAGATGGTTATACTGCCTCTTCGATCATTGTGTGTGCTTAATAGCGGAGAAGGGCAAATATTTAAAGTCTTGGGCGTTAACCAAGTTGGTGGGACAAACAGGGGAGGATGTCGTTATTGTGAAGCCGCACGGAATCGATCCCTATGGTTACGGGCTATGCTGGTGGCACGTTTCCTCTGTGGAGTGAGTGAGTGAGTGAGCTGATGTTAACGTGTGCATGCTTGATTTGGGAGAAAAGTCAATATTTTAGGTCTTAAACGTTGACCATGTTGGTAAAAGGCATGAGCGCAGTTATCGTTATTAGAAAACCGTATATAATCAATACCCGTTTCAATGATGACGACATTGTGCGGCCCTAAGCAGTGTATTCTCTGTGAAGTGAGTGAGTGAGTGAGTTGGGTTTTACGTCGAGTATAAAACTTACTTCACGGCATATCTGGTCAATACCAAAGGAGAAATCGAATGAGAGCAGAAGTCTGGAGTTAGCCACTTTGATGAAACCCAATCTTAGAAACGTAATAGGATTCAAACCCACGATCGTGTCTGGCGTGCTCAAGGTCAAGAATCCTGCAAAACATGTCGCTTTAGACGATACGCCACTAGGAAAGTACTAGGAAACTCGAACGATCGCGATAAACAGCAGGAGGATTTCAAGGCGGAGGTGAATGTACGAGTGACTGAGTGAGTGAGTGAGTTTAGTTTTACGCCGCACTCAGCAATATTCCAGCTATATGGCGGCGGTCTGTAAATAATCGAGTCTGGACCAGACAATACAGTGATCAACAACATGAGCATCGATCTGCGCAATTGGGAACCGATGACATGTGTCAACCAAGTCAGCGAGCCTGACCACCCGATCCCGTTAGTCGCCTCTTACGACAAGCCTTTTATGGCAAGCATGGGTGGCTGAAGGCCTATTCTACCCCGGGGACCTTCACGGGTCTGAATGTACGTGGGAGAATGGTATCAGGGACCGCTTGTGAATTGGCCTAAAGATTACCGTGTGCACAACGTGTATTCGCAGTGTGAGTGGATACAGATATTATACGTTAACAGATATCTGCGGATGTAAGGATTGTGTCTCATGGCGTAAACGAGATACAGGAGGGTTGTATAGGAATAGTGAGTGCCATACGTAAAAAGGTGTATGCAGGTGTGAATTGGTATATATATTATGGCATGAAGCGTACAAGGTGAGTGTCGGTTGTGAGTAAGTCCATGGGAAGATGCGAGTTTGGGGGAATTTATACATTTATTGCTGAGCAGAATGTTAAGCGCAATTTGAATTGCGTCAACATTTCGGGAAATACCAAAAATGTGGGACATAATTGCTGTATGACATGTAACAAGTTGACTGACTGATAAATTAGAATGCATTTCCGCAGTTTGGATCAGTATACATCATCTGCAAGCTGCACAAGTAAAGTCTTTATAGTTATGTCTCTTCATGGAACACATGGCACAGTTAAAGCCACACCACTTGTTTAGTTTTAAAGTTTTTGAAAGGCATTTAGAAGCTGAAAGCACATGAATACATGACACGGTTTATGGATATCAACTTCTTTCTGTTCTGTACACTACGTTTCAGAGCTAATTCCTTCTCCCTCATCAGATTCATTCACCTGATGAAGGAGCGAGAATTACCTCTGAAATACAGCAAAGTGAGTATACTGATCAAAATCTTACAACTCGCAAAATTTTATCGTCGCATTTATGGTATTGACTGTTCAATCGCAAAATTTTATCGACGCAAAAATGTCCTGGTTTACAGTACCGTATAAAGAATAAAAAGAAGCTGATAGCCATAAAACGTATCATATGTTCACCCTCCTTTTAAACAGCAAAAACACTGGTGGGATATCCAAGGTGACTTCACATTTGGTGAGAAATCCAAGGTGACTTCACATTTGGTGAGACATCCAAGGTCAATCCACATTTTCCCCGCCAAACTGACACTCAAGTCAAGAGCAATCTAATATATATCTATATAGACTATTATGTACTGGCATTGTGTGTCCCTCGGCTTCAAAAGAAAAAAAATGGTCATGGTTGCTGCCCACCAGTCCAAACAGATATCACCATGATAACATCCCATAATTTGCCAAAGTGATAATGTTTCTGTACCTATAAATTACTGTTATTACTGAATCTTGTTTCATTTTTAACACAAAATTCCCTGTTAGAGGACGTTCATTGAAAGTTTGAAACCTATTGTAATTATCGTGATGGGAGGTCACTCGTGTAATTATTTGGCGACACGACTCTTCACTCGCTCCCGGCGAGAGTGGGCCATTCAAAACCAACGTCATATTCTCTGTAGTATTATCCATAGCCTTGGGGTATAGAATTAAACGAAATGTGTGTAAGCAAATGGAAGAGGAGTTTTTTTCTTTCTGTTTAAACACTGCTTTGATTTGACACAGAAAAAGCCCCTTCTAATCCTTTTAAAAACAAGCTTATCCTCATAAAGCATCGGCAAATCATACGTGTCTTTGAAATAGTAACGAAGTGCACTTTTTTTCGAAATGTTTTAACGTCAATCCATTGGTCAATTCGTCAATGCTGAATAATGGTATTTGTCTTGTCTTGAGTTCACGGGAAAGTACCTTTCATTGGAACTGGTGGGCAAAAGAAAGAATACGCTGAAAAACCGGATTTGACAAAGAATTATAAACGTTATCAAACCGTTACTAGCTTGTCTGCGGCATTGTGAGATATCCGTGGATGTGATGCATGTTATTTACGTTTGATACCCGTATCAAGTAATTCCATGCGATAACCTTTAGCTGGTTTCATGTTTAGCCTCAGTCAAAGGTGTCTATCCACTTTCGATAACGGTACGTTTTTAACTCATAGTTCACTATCATTTAAAAATAAATTGTATTATATTCCATTATTCTTCAAGATGGAACATTTTTCAGATTATGGTAATGAGTGAGTGGGATGAGTTTATCGACGCCTCAAGTAGTATTTCAGTAATGATAGGTATGTGATTGTGTAGATTCAAAATGATGTGAGTCAGGTTTTATGCGCTTTAAGCAACTATAAAAGGGAATATAACGGCAGGGGACACAAGAAATGATCTCAACACTCTGTACCTATGTGGGGAATCGAACGGACGTGTTCGGCATGAGAAGCAACTTGTACGAATAGGCTACCCGACAGTCTCTCAAAATAGTGTAGACATCTAAACATTTTTTGACACCACGCAGGCTGCAGTCAAGTGTAGTGTTTTATTCAGCATGTAGGCCACAGTATACATATTCGCCAAGTACTGCAATTCCTAGTTATGTTTGTTGAGATATTTGAGATCTATTCTCATAGTATGAACGGATTTAAATCGATGATTCCCTAATCATGTACCTCTTGAGGTCCGCAATTCTTGAGAAAGTAGGAATGTGCCGTCCTAGATATGCTTTCCCATTCTCAAAAATTAAATCTCAAAAAGTTCTCCTGTTTATATAAGGGTTTAAAATCAACATGACATCAGTGCAGATTTACTTGGCTGGGGCGTTGAGGTAGCCAAGCGGTTAAAGCGTTCGCTCCTCATGCTGAAAACCCGCGTTCGATTGCTCACACTGGCACAATGTGTGTAGCACATGCCTGGTGTCCCTTACCTTGATCATGATATTGCTGGAATACTGCTAAAAGCGACGTTAAAACCAAATCACCCACTTTTACATGTCTGTATATGAGGGGTTTTTGTCGCTTCCTAGCTAAAATATTTCTGATGAGATGTAAATTTCTCATTCGGTCTGTGGACTGAAGTGCTACAAACAATAACTGCCCACTGATGTATGGCAACGTAGAAATAAAGTACAATGCATCAGACTACCTATGCGGGATGATGGATGACAGGCCTTTGGGAGAATAAACTTTACCAGACGCCATTTTGTTGTGTTCTTCGAGGTCAGCGCCACTTTGAATATTTCGACATGAAAAAGATCCTTGTTTTAATTCAGTTATCAAGGAAAATCCGATGTGTGTGTCCTGATTATAACTTTCATTTTGGAACTGGAGCAATTGTTCGCATGAAGAAAGAGATGGTCTAAGTTTCAATCGTTTCTTTTTAACAAAATATCCTTGATTAAAATTTCGCCATCAAATATTACCCTCTGGCGGTGAGAGAGGCCCCGCTTCAAGATTGAAGAACATTTCACGTCAATCATGATGAGGACTACATCTTGTCGTTAGTTGGTCCTGAACAAGATTACTCAAATCAATAGATATTTCCCAAGCTTGGAATGACACATCCATATTCAAAAGAAAAACAAATAACAAAAGAAGAACATGTCCTTGTTCCTCCCGATCATCTTTTTAAAACTACCGGATGAATATGTGGCCGAAAAGTCCAATACCTTCCGGCAGAACTTAAAGTCTTGAATAGTGGAATTACAGCAGTATTAATTTCTGTGGAGTTACATGACATTCTTGCAGTACAGAAATCGTGTTAACTTAACGCCATTCAGACCGACTCTGATACTTGGTGAACACTGTAATAATAATGATAATAATGTGCCCATTGATACAGCGCCAAACTCAACATGACGTATGCTCATAACGCTAACAATCAATAAGTCCACTGATATAGAACGTTTTGAAGACAAAGGTTCTGAGATGACGCTCATGGTTTTCAAGGGTTGGCGACAGATTAAGTTCATCAGGGAGGGTATTCCATTTGACCGATGCCATATTCTGGTAAGACTTGTAGCCATATGATTTGAGGCTCCACTTTGGTACACAGTGGAGATTGGCAGAGGATGAACGTAGAGTTCTTGTTGGCATTTAAAGAGAGAGGAGTTCTTGAAGATACACAGGGAATACTGTGATGTATTTACATGACTGCTAAATGATTTACGACTTTAGGAACAGGAAGTTATGAAAGTTGTTGGAAGACGTGTTTTCCTATCAATACATTCATATTACGCCATTGTTGGAAAGAAAAATTGCTTGGAATTTCGTAAATCACAATATATTGATTGATACAACTGATAAGATTTGTACGTGGTATATTTCCATCCATAAATAAGGCGAAGTTATTACATGAAAACAAATAAATAATCCAGTTAGAGTTTTTTGAACGACGCTGTTGGCTATTGTGTGAAATAACAACATTTATTGAATCTGCTATCGAAATCGTTGTTGTAATACACAACATCTCAACAGACTTATGACTCCGAAATGGGAGCATCTCTCGCGGCCAGTCAATACAAGAGAGGCGTCCAAAGATCTGATCCCTGGAGATAAACAGTAAAAAGGGTATGTCTGTTTCCTCTAGAATATCAAATTCATCCCAAATATTGTTCGGTGAATCTTAATACCAAGGAGGAAATGTGTTGCTACTGCGGTTCGAGGGTATGGCGATGAGCCTCGCCTACAGCAGCCACAGGGAATACAGACATCACCTCCAATTAAGTCTCATGCAGATCTGCAAGAGGACTCTCTGTTTTCATACGAGGCAGTAAGTCGTGAATGCTGTTGAAGGAAATGGAACTCTTTATGTTGAAAGAAGATGATGTGTGATGCGAGCGACAAAGGGATTAACGTCTCATGCAGTATGTTTGCCGAGGGGTGGCACGATGGAGATACAAATGGAAGTACTCTTTATCATATGAACATCCTTTTCTCTGTCTCCCATTCTACGTGTCTCCACATGGGGACACAAAATCTCGTTTTGGCATGTGTCATTCAGAATCTTTGTATGACAATGGAATCGGGCTTAATTTCTTAATGGTCTGTTATCAGATGCTTTTAAGCGTTCGCTGAAACAGTTTGGATGATAAAAAGGTGACCCGTGTCATGACGAATGTCTGGTGGGGTACTAAAATTGCACCGTTAGCATCTGTTTAGAAGACAAGCAGTGGAGATTTTCCTGCACGGCGTGAGAAGGGTTTAACGACGCTTCCAGCAGAAATCCGCTTACATCATCCTTTGTGTTGCTGAATGACGGATACTAATATAATGAATGTCTGGAAAATCCCACAAAGGCCAAAATTTCAAAACACCATCTATTCTTTTTCGAGAACACCTCTTGTCATCATTATTTCATAAACGCAAGACATAGTTGGAATCGTTAAGTCGACTTTACCTGGGAGACTTCTTATGAATACCGAACCTGTGAAGAATTAGTCTGCATGATTGTCATAAGAGGCGACTCACATGATCGGGTGTCCAGACTCGCTGACGTGGTTCACGCATGTCAGTGTATCTCAACTGCCCTCTGCCTGTACTTATGTGCAGACCGCCAGCGATTAGCTGTAATAACCTAACTGGGGCGTGAAACGTAACTCACTCACTTACTCAGTTATAAATGCCGGGAGAGTTATGTCTTTTAGGGGAAAAAGAGATTCAGAATAGATTTAGAAATCTTGCGTCCGTTTTCATCACTTTATGGGACATTACAAACCTACATTTTAAGTGATTATTAAAGAAAGCACTTCCGGTCATTTTCAATAGTTCACGATGCAAAGAGGCAGTGAAAACCCTTCACTCCGATGGGAAGCGTGGAAAGGAATTCATCCATCCTATGGTTATATGCCAGCAAACACATCATTCTTGTTGACTTAAATTCAATGTCAGTTCATCATTACTAATCATCAGCACGCTGGGTACAAAGTGTGAAAACCATATCTGGCGTCCCCCGCTGTCACATGGCCAGAATATTGCTAAAACTGGAACAAACCTAAACTCACACACTCACTCACTCACTCACTCTGTCACATGTTGGTTCGTATATTCATATATTGAATAATGCCAAATAAAAAGTTCAAAGCCTTCTTCACTCCGGTTGCATGACACACTATGCACGACTGTTTCCAAAGTCAACACATTCAAATGATGTCAATCGATAAACGTAATTGTATTACTTCTAACCGTCATAGTTTTTGCTTATCTGACGTAAAAGATTTACAGCGTAAAAAAAAATGATTGCTAACTTCCAGTCATAAATTTTCTTCAATTTGACAGACCAGACTGGCTTAAAGACAGGCGTATGACAAGAACCCTCGGTTCTAATTTCCAGGGATGTGTCTTTAAGTTGGACCGAAGAAAGTGCAATTTGGTTTTATGTCTGTCAAATGTGTCTGAGACGACGCGGTGTGCCTGCAACATTGAGACCAGTTGTCTAACCCTATCTCATCACATCGTTAGCACAACGGTTAAAGATTTAAATGAGTGCTTTGCAGTGTGGTCTCTTCTTTATTGTCTTCACGACCAAGGTGCTTCCTAATGCTCGAAGATGCATTACCGTAAAAGCCGTATGTCACCGTATCTATTATCTTAATTTCCAGTGCTTAAAATATCTTCCCCGTTTGGATATAAGGAAGGGATTTACTATCAAAGTGAATGGGGATTTTGGCGTGACGGAGGCGAAAATGTCTTCATTACCATTGGGAAATTTCTATCTTTTTCATGCTTCTGTAAACCACGATCGCAAGACCTCTTACAAGATCGGTGATACATGTGTAAAAACACTAGTTATTGTTTTAAGAGCTATAAAGACAGATTAGGTAATCGGAATGAATGGCAGGTTTCTAAGGAGAGTCAATCAACGAAGTTTATGTGGTGGCCAGGATGGTGTGTGTGCATTAAGGACTTGCCAACGATGAGTGTCGTCTGATAACGCACTGCACTGCAAAATCAAGAAGCACGTGCTTCATAAATGAATTGTCATCTATTTCTGTCCTCCCAGAACAGGAGATTGGGCACTTACAGATTAAATCAGAATCTTTGATGTTGAACAAACACTGGACTCCTTGTCGCTCCAAGTCTACTATAACAGTCCCGATTTCAATCATGGGATTTGATTGTGGTCTCTTCTCCGGGCATGAATCATGCGAACTGTTTCTGTATCAGTGAATGGTAGTTTTGCGTCAGCCATTTCGTTTTTCATTGTTTGGAAATCTAGCCATGATGTATCACTGATAGTCTACAATGTTACAGTCATCGGGACATACGGCGTGTTTCCATGAAGTACATCTAACCTGCACTGGAATGATAGGATTCTCATGGGATAAAACACTTGTATTGTGGGGTGGAGTGGTGGTATTATGGAATGGACTGGTTGTATTGTGGGATGCACTGGTTATACTGAGGGATACACTGACTGTATGGTGGGATGCACTGGTTGTATGATGTGTTGAACTGATTGTATGGCGGGATAAACTGGTTGTATGGTGGGATGCACTGGTTGTATGGTGGGATGCACTGGTTGTATGGTGGAATAAACTGATTGTGTGGCGGGATAAACTGGTTGTATGGTTGGATGCACTGGTTGTATGGTGGGATGCACTGGTTGTATGGTGGAATAAACTGATTGTGTGACGGGATAAACTGGTTGTATGGTTGGATGCACTGGTTGTATGGTGGGATGCACTGGTTGTATGGTGGGATGCACTGGTTGTACGGTGGAATAAACTGTGTGGCGGGATAAACTGGTTGTATGGTGGAATAAACTGATTGTGTGGCGGGATAAACTGGTTGTATGGTGGAATAAACTGATTGTATGGCGGGATGCACTGGTTGTATGGTTGGATGCACTGGTTGTATGGTGGGATGCACTGGTTGTATGGTTGGATGCACTGGTTGTATGGTTGGATGCACTGGTTGTATGGTGGAATAAACTGATTGTGTGGCGGGATAAACTGGTTGTATGGTGGAATAAACTGATTGTGTGGCGGGATAAACTGGTTGTATGGTGGAATAAACTGATTGTATGGCGGGATGCACTGGTTGTATGGTGAGATGCACAGGTTGTATGGCGGGATGCACTGGTTGTATGACGAGATGAACTGGTTGTATGGTTTGATGAACTGACAGTATGGTTTTACGATTGGGTTGAATAGTGGGATGGGCTGGTTGTATGGTGGTATGAATTGATTGTATAGTGGAATTCAGTGGTTGTATTGAGGAATGCACTGTTTGTATGGTTGGAAGAACTGATTGTATGGTGGCATGAATTGATTGTATGGCGGGTTGCACTGGTTGCATGGTAGGATGCACTGATTGTATGTTTGGATGAACCGTAATTTGTTACTGGCAGTGTGGCAAACTTTCCGATGCAATTCCCTACTTTGAACGGATCCATATGTTTCAGTGTTTGTTAAGGTGAACGCAGACCTGCCTTTGCGCATGCTTTTGATATGCGCTAGATGTAGGAAGGGTGGGTTCGTCGTTTCTTGACACCTTGTATCTATGCAATTTGATAATTATCCATTAACATGTAGCATATAACGATAGTTAATTGTTTCAGAGATGTAGGGTGATTATGAAAATAGCCTTTATTCACCAACTTAGGAAATGAACGTAGTAGTAGGTAGAACTAAAAGTAGCAGCTCCCCCAAAACGATTGGAAAACGGAAACTGTTTAACTTTAGAAACCATGGGTTTCGCCTCTAAACGTTTCAGGATTTTCTTAATTGTTGCTACACCAGTCTCCCTGCAAAGACGTTCAATATATGGAATTTCATGATCAGTAACGATTTCAGCTCTCTTTGTGTAAAAACTACTGTGCAGAAAGTGTTTAACGCCACTTTGATCAATATTCAAGTCATATGGTCCTCCTTCATATACTACAGGACAAAAGAGATAATCAATTACTGAAATTACCCCCTCTAATCCCCCTCCCCCTACCCCCTCCCATCCCCTGGGCAGTAATGTAATAATGATAACTTGTTTACATTACTTTGTGACACTTTTATGACAACTCGAATTCACCGTCACGTTTGTGATATCCGATCTGATTTAAACTAATTACTTGACAAAGAAGCATTTTGTGATAACGTTCCGTTGTGCACGTAACGCACAGGGTAAGTGACGTCCCGCATGACCCGAAAACAATTTATTTTGTTTTTGTAACTAAATGCAAATAGAAAAGAACGGGATAAAACAACGACAAGTGTGATAATTGCCATGCCAACAGTTTAAGGTGTGACGAAACATTAAAGAATGACAGCTAGTTGACCAGCGTGTGTTCGTATTCTGTCTCACCTTCTTGTCGAACGAAAAGCAACAAATCGTCTTCATAATCATTAGTAACCACTGTGCGGAATATATACCATATGCATATATTTGCGAACTATATTCAGAGTGTATCCTGGCTTTTGTCACAAACACACGCATTGGCAAGTCAATGGAGACATGTGGGAAAAAGAAGGTGTTGCATTCAGCTGTAGAGTGATCACTTGAAAATCTTAAATATATTTACCATAGAGATTTCGGTAAGCTGTTTTGGTCTTCTAAATGCTAGCCTAGTGGTTAAAGCCGTCGCTTGTCACACCAAAGCCCAGGGTTCGATTTCCCACATAGATACCATGTTTGCAAATCCATTTCTGTATCTCCCTGTCCTGATATTTCTGGAACGTTACAACAAGCTAGGGAAGGATGCATCCACTTTCTCCCTGTTTGAATGATGTAAGCCTGATAACGTGGAAAAACTTCATGTTTTCCGCACATGCATCACTCCAAACACCAAAAAGTTCGGCCCCTAAGAACTCTAGCGAGACAAATGAAACAGGAACATACACAGTTGCCATGGATTTATTTCGAACCATTATTCTGATTCAAACATGCCAATAATCACAGCTAGAACCTCCTTAAGACATGTCCATCGACTCATCGAAACATGTCCCCCGTTGACGAAACGGAAACAGATATGATGTCGTGCATGCCCAAGTTAATGGGTGGTTGTTGAAGTGGTCGCCTCTTTAAACCAACATAAAACCAACTCACTTTAATCCCATAACGTTGACAAGTGTGCCGCGATCCGGCCACTGCAACGGCTGATAGTCCCGAATCTTCCTGATAACACAGCTGATAAGTCTTGAATGAAGTCTCGCTGATGTATCGCGAGAAGGAACGAGATGTGAGATGTTATTGCAACCCAGACTGAAGTGACTACAGGCTTTGTATTTCAAAGGTTGAATATTCAGAGCTCCTGTACCTCAACACTTAAATATATGATGCTATCTGTTGGCAATAATGCTCATAATCGAAACTTACTCTGGTGTTTGGTGCTTAATTTGTACCCGGAACGTTTTTTAAATGTGTAGTTAATTGCAGTGCTAAATACTTTAAATGAATAACTCTTGCCATTTCCTACTGACATGAATCAATTACATGTTTTAGTTCATGGCGAACTCTGTACATGAAAATAAACAAGAGCTTATGTTTGACGGGGTTTTACAAGTTGAACATAAACGCATGACACTTTTATGGACAACATTTTCTTCATTTTTTTAAACAACATGTCTCGTCTACTTTTGTTCCTTCGTCACGTGATATATTCTCGAACTCTGAAACGTTTTTACAAAGCAATAAATAAGTTGCTGTCAATTAAAGTGCCACAAGTGTCTCCAGTTTTCGATGACATAAAGTATTCGATAAACGACGGTCCTTCAGCCCGAAGCTGACTGAAAACCACTCAAATACACAGCTTTTGTCCTTATACAGGTCCTTACGGCCGACAGGTTTTTCATCCCCAGTATCTTACATATCCATGTCTGATCATTCTGATTCAACCTTTTCAGAAGACTGGAATCTTGACATGAATGTTGATTTTGTTGTAAATGAAGATTAGCCAGTCACTAGTTTGTTAGTTGTCACTTTTGTGCTTGAGTAAAACGTGTATATATATAATTTCAAAGCATGAAAATGGCGGGACCGTTGAACTTTGAAACTTCGCTAAACTATTCCAAGCACAATTTAAACATAAACTTTGAGCTTAAGGATGAACAACTTTCAACACATATATGCAAAAGTAATGACCGTATTGCTGTTTTGTCCACGGGATGTTGGATATTCTCAGAGCCATGTTTGGAAATTCAGAGTTATCTTTCCTTGATAATAGTACTAGACAATTTTTATCTCCTTGTCCGTTTACGCTTAGACAGGACCCAGTCATAAACATGGCCACGAGACGGGTACGAGTCTCCACCCGGCTTGCCGGAATGACACGAGTAGTTACGAATGGTGTATGTACGTGCGGTATGACGAGGACCTGTGTGGAAAGACCTATGGCGTATGTTCATGCTGAGCCAAGACGTTGCTATCAATCATCTACACAGAATACAAACACTGGTAATATTGTACAAGGCAAAAATCAATATACTTTTGAAAAGTTTACTTGATCAAACGTGCTGAGAAGGTTGCAAGGCAGAAAGCAGTCGTAACCAGTCTCAAATTCGTCACCAAGGAATAACAAATTCTCGTTTGTTCCACATCAACTGTCGTCAAACCAGTGTATGATATATGGTTAAATTAATTATTGCAGTATGTACACGATGCTCTTACATCATCAAACCGTTTGTAGCCACAGCCTTTGGTGTTTACCTTTTCCAACTACTGAGGTGCAATCAAGCGTGTTCTTTATAACAGCATTCATGGAGCGCCATGCCACTCTTGTTCTTGTGGGTTACAACATTCAAGGTCCCAGGAAAGACGTTTCATAGCAGACATGTGGAGACATGTCTAAATTTGATGCATCAGTGATGATGCAATTCCCAAAATGCTTCTTTGTACCATACGTTCCCGAAGGTGAACAATTGACAAGACTTAGCATGTATATGGCGGTGCCACCGGTGGGGCACCATACCCTCACCTTTCCGCGAACACCTGGTGTCATCACTACTTGATTAATGAACACACGCTCTATCATCGTATCGCATTGTGGCAATCACTGTATTGTCAAGTCCAGACTCGATTTGTACATAAACAACGTCGTACAGCAGTAATATTACTAAAACAGGTATAATATATATTATATATTCATGATATGGTCAAAATTGCAAAGCGACTCTACTTCTAACAGAGATTTCTTATGGACGTGGAAAGGAATTTGCCGCTTTTCTTCTGTTTGAACGACTTTAATCAAATTTGCTGTGATTGGGCTGTTTAATGATAATGTGAAAAATACAACATCGGCAGCACCGATAAACGTGTTGACTCGTACGAATTGGCTCAATGTTAAAACAACTGAAGTAAAAAAGAGCACTTTGTCGATTATAGCCAATGCATACATTACTTGCCAATTCAGTAGGAGTTCCTAAACAGAGCGACAATTTCTACTGGGACATTTGACTGTCGTTAATGGACACTGGGGTGTTGTTCCTACTCTCGTGAACAAATGCCCTCAAATTCCCGTGTCAGTTTAATTCCCTTCATGAATAACAGTATTCATAAAGTGGAATGTGTTCTCTAACACTAACATAACGCAACTGATCCTGTGTCGTGCAAGTAAATCACAAATATTGAATTGTTCTTCTTTCGGATTGATTTGTCAACAGAGCGTATGAGCATTGTCCAGCGAACTAACGCACAATCACGTACAATCTCGCATGGTATCTTGTTAAGCTCGCGGGAGCTACGCGGTATTTGCCATGCTGGATTAATTTAGAAACACGATAGCTCCGATTGTGTATTATCTCAACTGTGGTGTCGGAGATGGACTAATCGTTAACCATAAAAATATATTTGTATATTCTTTCTGTTTTGTAACCCCCAATTTGTTTCACCTCGCTGTGAAACTGCAGGGTGATCAGAATCACTTCAAGCAAATAGAAGCGACAAAACCCTTTCCACATAAGAAATTTCGATTCGCTTGTAGAATTGTGATTATATCATGAACAGGGATTGATTAAGAATCCTTCTCCATTAAAGCGGTACATGATAATTTATATTGATTGTGATGTATACAGTATGTAACGTTAAAACTAGAAAATACCCAGTCTCGAGTATCCGCAAAACATATTTCTATTAACATATTTGCTGGGAAAAAATGGAAAATTATATGAATGAATCACGAAAGTCATTGATTCGGGAAACGGCATTCCTTGTATTTCTACACAGCCGTTTCCTTTTATAAATGGTTCACACGAAGAATGAGAGACGTTTTTCTTAATGTTGAACCCCTATCTAAACAGTATGCTGGTTATCCTAGTGCGTGCCATTTGAGTGAATAACTGAGAATCTTTTAAACAGCTGTTTTTGCAATATCTCAGTAATATTACGAAACCATGAGGAGACTCGAACTTGTTTCGACTGTACAAGAAAACGCATTAGCGTCTAAACAAACCAGTCGTCACGTAGAATGCAGGAGGGAATGTTAAGATAGCGCCAGTCGCAGACTTTTACCACTTGTCGGGTAGGACGCTAACAGGTGAAAGGTCTTATCCTCGAATTGACTAGGATTCGAACCCAGCAGTCATGGACCAGCGGTCTAGGCTGATAAACATCCGCAGAGATTCCTTGAAATGAACATTTGTTTCTTCATGATGGACAAGTGAGTATGCGAGTGTGTTCTTACGCTGCCTTTATTACTGTTCCAACTGTATCATGGAGTTGGACGCTAGGAATTGGTTTCACACATTTATTCGTGGGGAAGTCGAACCCGACCCAGGAACTTTAACCGCTTGACTACCCACCACCCCATAGAGGGTGAGAATGTTGTACTAACGTCCATCTACAAAGATAAGATGAAAACTGTCCACACTCTCGATCACAACTCACTGAGTGAGTGAGTTTAGTTTTACGCCATATCTAGCAATATCACGGCGGGGGAACACCAGAAATGTTGTACCCATATGGTGGGGAATCGAACCCGAGTTCGTGAATGCTTTAACCACTAGGCTACCCCACCGCAACGTCGATACAAGAACTGGAACAACACTAATTTACCTTGGCGCTGTAATGACTTGTCTAAACGACGCAAGTGCGCAATATCGGGAACGGTGCTGTTGCATCAGCAGTATGGAGACAAGGAACACGCCTCAGAAAGAGATCGTGCATATGGAACTGAGCTCGAGGTGATCCAATGTCTTATATATGTTGTTTCTTCCTGTGAGTGTGGGAAATGTAGGGTTGTCATGCCAACATATGTAATTCATCTTCATAACCCGAATCATTCCAAGACGGCTGTTATTAAACATTCGTAATGTCTTCGGCTTTTGAACTTTCTCATATGATGGAGTTAGTTCCGTGGGGTCACTTAAAAGCAATATACAAGTCGGGGATTGATTCCGTCTTCAGACTTTGGTTAGTCCCAATAGGAAATCAGAAATTGGCATTAACCTTTAACATGCGATCGCTTAAACAAACAGCTCCGCAAAGAAATAGAATTAATTCGTCAGGGTGGACAGAGTCTTAGGATAAACTATCCGCCAGAATGGTTGATGGGACAGTTCCCGGTTGTGAGATATAGGGATCCTAACGGAAGAGGGAGAAGCAAGGGAGGAAGTGGTTTTCATTCTTCTCTCTCGTTGGCGTCAATCGGTATCGATGAACTATATATCTGTGTCTCACGTCTTGGCTGTTGATGCGATTTTGCGTCCACATTAAAGGGTCTATCCTTATACAAACCAATGGAAGCTGATACATGTTCTTTAATCTGTGTTGTTAGGACAGGATTGAGGTATGAGTGTCGGGGTTAAATAGATCAAGGTAAATTGACAGTCCTTCCAAATTTCATTTAAATTAATTCAGCGCGTCTCCGTCTGCGGCTCACGTTGCAGTAGACGTAAAGGAAACCGTTACCACGTTACTACCAGATGACGTGTACCTTTCACCGTGGCATTAAACAAGAGTATAAACGGAGACTGAAACAGACAAGAGACAGCGAGCATAGTTTCAGAGAAGGTTTGTACCACCCCTTGAACCAATTGTACTGTCGATGGCTGGGTGTTTAACAGTGTTAGTGATGCAAGTCAAACCTGACCTCAGTCTCAAACCGCCTTTCATGTCACATAATTTAGACAGTGGAGGAATAAACTTCCTTGATGGAGAGAGTGAGTGTTTGAGTGAGTTGGGTTTAAGGCCGCTTTGAACAGTATTCCAGCATCACGGTGTGGTATCTTGAAGGAGGACGACTTACAGAAAAAAAGTTTCGCATCCCACCACCTAGAAACATGGTTGGATAGAACAAGGATTCGAACCAACGAGCATCGGCTTCTGGTGTACCCAAGGGAAGTAACTCTGAATCGCTTCATTGAAGTCAACTGGGTCACCCGTTCCGACAAAAGTGAGAAATAGCAACAAGAACTTCAAGTAGACCTTAAGCTTGCTCTGAGTGTAAATACCAGACAAGAGAGTGATGTCTTTGTTTCATATTCACGACTGCCTTCTTCAAGATGATAAAAGACCAAGATACGTTTTTTCGTAATTGAGGTACAAAAGGATCGATTTCAAGATTTGCAGCTTCCACTTTCAGGAACTAGTTCAGCAATACAAATCTTTTGTCGATGCATCATTTATAGAAAACACTTAAATGCATCTAATTCTTTCCAGACGCTCTGGAGTCTAACAAAAAACTTATACCACAACTGGCGTGATATTTGATATTAAAGTCAGCAGAAATACCAATTTTCCTATCGCAATAATTGGTGCGCTGCATGTAAATTCACATCAGTTCACTTTCATATATGTTTTATTCGATGATAAATACACTAAGTATATTCCTTCCAGTCATTGTGTACGAACCTATCGGAACTGTCGGCCCGTGATTACAGCTCAGTGTCATGCAATGGTGAGTATATAGACACATAATGTGCTTCTTATTCCGGTAATGGAATATCGATGATTAGGTATCTAAGGTGCGTTGAAGTTTTGCCTAAAAAACGTTATTTTTGCACGTAAGGGTGCATCTCGAATTGCCATCATTTCAATACCACTCTTGCACTATGAATTATGTCATCAGACAATATGTGGTTCTTCCTTATAACATAACGATAGAAAGTAAATGGCTTTTAGCTAGATCAATAGTTTTACCCTCGAGGAATATTGGCAGCGTACATTTATATGTGACGAGTATTTCTTTCATTCCTCTGAGAGCTTGGAGTGACAAAAGCCTAAAAACAACAATCACGTCATGATATGAATGTTTTCCTGAACTTTCCCTTGTGAAAAACGTTTTGTATATCATACAACCCTTGATCTTTTACCACCCTGAATGTATTGAACTATTCAGTTACTCACGAAGTCAGTGTGAGGATGATACCGACTCTCTTTGGAATAAATAGTTTTTGGGAGGTTGGTGGACTGTGATCTGGTACGTTTCTGAGCCACAGGTTTCATTTGTGAATAACACAGGGGCTGAGGAAAGATATTTCATTGCATTTATGAGCACAGTATTCCGTCTTTCCACGGGCTGTGTATTTCGTGCCAGGGAGATCATTCTTTAGTATACCCTCTGCCATTCTACACTATCCTATTCAAAACATATACATACCGCCGTCGTCGTCAACCACACTACCGTCCTACGTAACCCCACCGTCGTTAACCACCCAGTCGCTTGGCGTTTTCCCCACCTTAAACCATCCCACTGCAATACATCACCCCACCTCCATAAACCAATCCACTCGTCACAACACTGCCTAAAACTACTCCCACTGCCCAGTGTCACATCACTGCTCCAGATCATCAAAACATCCAGAACCACGCAACAGTTCTAAACCCCCCCACCCCCACCAACCTCCGTCCTAAACCATCACGACGTCCTCTATCTCTAAACTTTCCTGACTCACATGACCTATCCTGACAGTCCTTTCACTATTCCACTCTCAAGGCACGAAAAAAAACCCAGGAAATATGTGCTCTGTCAATTCCAAGACATTATCTGTCTAAGAGTCTGATTTAACATATCTTAAACCCGTCTTTTACCAAATGATACACCAATGTAGAAACAGACACCTCGAAGGCTGGCCCGCTATACGATCCACACGTTACAAGCGCACAGACCTTTTAAAATCTCAGATCTATCGTGTAATTCAACCAAAGCCAACAGTCCATTTTCCATTTAACAGCCTCTACTAAAGACCCTCGGCGTCCACTCCGCTTACAATCCCAATCAAGACACACAACAAGATTTACTTCTGCCAATTCTTCGCGGATACATTTCCTCATCGGGAAACAATTAATCAATTAGAAGGGTGAACATAATGACTTTTTTCGTCAGTTGGGAGTCTTCTGGATCATCAATGACCTTGAACAGGGTAACTTGTGGGTTTCAAATGGGCTCAAAGAAGGCGCTTTATCTGCTCATCAATATCTCTTACTTTCTGGCGTTCTTCACATCCCTTGTTTATTGCTGCTGTGGTATAAGTGACAAGGCTATCTACCTACATGTACGAGACTGGTAGTATAGCGTAAATCAATGTGACATGGTATTTGAGGACGCCGCGTTAGATCTTCAAAGAAGCCAAATGATTTATCAGATCTTGATGAAACCATAAGGGTTTTGCACGTAAATATGATTCCAAAATACAGAAGACATGTTGAGTTACGTTTACAGAAACCAATAACTTTTAGGGGGTTTTTAGTACATGACGTATAAGGTGTTGGCTTCTCCAACCTCACATTAACATTGTTGGAACCTAGGAAGGCAATATTCTACCTGATAATTTATCATTTATTGATAATTTATCATATTAAATGATATTACATCAAGTCGTTAATGAAACGAATCAATTAATCTTTTTAATGTTCCAATAATATTACTAGAATTTAACAAAAATAAGCATTTATATGACACCTGATTTGTAACCCTATCGATATTCATTGGAGGTGAGTGAGTTAAAATTGAACTTCACATTTACAACATTTAATGTCAATGTAACAGAAACCTCCTCCGTCCTGGCAACTGAATCAGGAACGTCAGAGAGATTTCATCCATGGCCGTTTGTGTTGGCACTGTCTCTTTACACAACCGATTATTTTTCTCAAAGACCCGTAATCACCTCTCAGATTAGCCGAGTTTGCATTTCAACCAGACCTATCTGTTTTTAATTTACAGTTGTCGCTCAAATCAAAAGGATTGCGGTCATAAAGTGGACAAAAACATAACCACTAATTTACCGAAGACTTTCATCCAACAGGTTTGGTATTTGGCATAGTGTAGTGATCCCTTTATCCCCAAACATCACAAGTACCTTCATCTTTCAACTCTTCATCATTATCAATCAACCCCAAGGATCGCGTTTAACCGTGATAATGAAATATGGTAAAGTTGAATGCCACGACTTCCACGAATACATCTGTCATGGACGTCTGTCAGTCGAACCAGAATGAAGGATTTTTCAGATATACGTCAATGATGGATGACGGACGGCCTCATCTTTCTATATGATGCAGTTTGTCAAGGGATGAGCGTGTTTGCTCTTATACTCATTGATATTTACAGAGCTTCATTAATACGGCTTGTACACATCAAATCTGTGGGATTAGAGTTCCAACATGTTTAATGTGCGTCAATCGTTGTGAAATCTTGGCAGTAGTATTCTGTGTGTGTGCCATTTCTTTGGGAAATTGTGTTATGGTTGATTTGGCGTTTTAATTGAAAACTTTAAAGATTAACCTCGATTATCTGACGACATTGGTTCCGCTGGTCGTAAATGGTAAAGTAATGGTGAGGAATATATGAGTGAGTGAGTGAGTGAGTGTGGTTTTAAGCCGCTTTCAGCGTTATTAGATGATATTTATACAGCGTACATATCTAGCCAAACCGATAAAAAACCCGAAAATTATATCAGTGGATGG
Organism: Haliotis asinina; assembly: GCF_037392515.1. Taxonomy (NCBI): domain Eukaryota; kingdom Metazoa; phylum Mollusca; class Gastropoda; order Lepetellida; family Haliotidae; genus Haliotis; species Haliotis asinina. Next base: position 24,118,697 of record NC_090293.1, on the reverse strand, counting down.
CAGAAAATTAGCGACGTTCGCGGAAATGCAAACACGTGATTCCCTAATGGTACACCCGCCACTAGAAACATTTGCATAAAAACATCTATATTAATCTGTTTCCCGAAAGCCTGACTTATACATGCCATTTTAAAATAGATATTCCAAGCATGTCACTCATGGTCGAGCACACAAACATACAGACCAATCAAGCCATGAATTACATCGAGTATTGTACATAATTGAGGGCCTTACGTCGTTTAACCGTTATAACCTAGTCGTTTCCCAGTCGACGGGAACAGCCTTCACATATTGATAGCGTTGTACACAATGTATTTAAGAATAGCTGACAGATTGTACTTATCGTGTTACAACGGAGGTGTTAAGGACTCAGCCTAGACAGCTGACAGATTTGTGTCATGGTGTTTAATAAAGTGATAAAGAATTAGCGTGAATAACTGGCAGTTGGCAAACTTATCAAGCTGTTTTAACAAGGCATTAAATAGACACAGGTTAAATACCGGACAAATTTGGAACTTCATGGTATGGCGGAGGTATTGGGACTCACAGAGAACAGATGATGGATTCGTGTATTCTGTTATAACAACTGTGCTCGGTGAATAGATAATAACGTAGTATTATATAGCTGTAGTCAAGGTGTTAAGACGTAGGTGAATAACGGATAAATTTGGGATCTGACGCCATTACTAAGGTATTAAGACTCACAATGAACAGAAAGATGGATCGCGTATTCTGTTATAATACGTGTTTAGGACATAAAGTGAACAGATGATAGGATCGTGTTATACAGTTGTAATCAAGATGTTGAGATAGAATGCCAATAGCTGACAGATTAGTTGCACTTTTATACCGAGGCATAGCCGAGAGCCATGTTTGTGGCTGTTGATGCTTGTCATTTGTTTAAATACACTGTACAGCGGTGACATTCCTTCTTGCACAAAACCAGACATGTACACTTCAGGGCACGTCAAAATTAGGATGCCTAGAGCGGCTGCGCGAATAGCAATGACACAGAATTCTGAGATGAAGATATCTAGTTCGCCAAGCCTAATGTTCCAGTACGTGACTGATGGTTAGGGTCCTTGCCCATAACGCTCTCCGTGTTCTGGTCTCCAACATAAGTACACTCGTAAGAGCAATGCTCGACGAATTATGTTCTCAATTAAGCTGATATTTCTACGTCGAATTTGAAAGCTGTCATGCTCCTTTGACCACCCATTACTTACGTTTTGTGTCATTCTAAAAGAGGTTCCTCAAACGTAAGCATGCGGTTATGTTGTTAATTATAACTGAAATTAATCCAAAAAGTATTGGTGTGTACGTGCTTGGGGCAGTGAGTGAAGAAGGGGAAAATATTATTCACACACTGAAACTCTGTAGATGTGGCCTAGAACACTGCGTGCTACAGAACACGTTGATCGCCAAGTCAGTTAACTATCTTTCGGCAGGACAGAAGGTCTAACCTAAGTGTACAGAACTGACTTCGCTACCAGCTGATGATGCAACAGAGACACGGACAGGAGGATGGAGATTGTACGGACCTCAATACGTATGTCCGTTAATGTTTTTTAATAGAAAAGATTACATGAGCATGTTTTACAAAGACCTGGACACAGCATCAATGTGATGGTATTGGGGAAAGATAATACATTCCCAAGTGTCGATTAAGACTATCTCGTATATCAGATATATATGACGATGCAATGATGCTACTATATCAGCTGAATCCAAGATGACGTTTTAGCAGAGATTGCTTATGAATATGGAACATGTATTGTCGCTTATTTGTCGATAGCGATTCAGAAAACCTGCTCGTGATATTGTTCGAACGGCTCCATTGACCTGTCTTTAGCAGAGATTATTTTCTGCACAGGTTTTAGCAGAGATTTTCCCTGAATATGGAGACATTTTCCCTTTTTTTGGAAGTAGACGTCTCGAATGTCATGTCACATGAAATTTCTGTGTAGAAAGGTTCGATGATATAGTCGAGACCTCTTCACGAGCAGTGGGAATAATTACGGCGTATGTCTGGGAAGGAAGTGGTTCATATTTAATGGAGTTCGCGGCAAATGGATATAGCACTTTCTGTCATGCCATGACGTTAAAAATGCATGACACGATACACGATTCCATGTCCACATGACATCATCATGGCCGGTGGAGCTGTACGCGTCACGACACTTTCTCCCTTCCTAATCAGTGAATTTGCTCATAGGCGTGATCTTGGTACTTTTGTCAAATGCATAGTATAACAGCAGCTGAATTCCTAGTGATCGGGCAATGTTAAGAAAACATATCGCAGAATCGTTCAATTATCAAAAGAAATCTCTGAGACTAACGTCTTTGTTACGTCACTGGTTTCTTATATCTAAATGACGGAACAAACGTATGTACTTTACAGCTCTCACGAAGCCGCACTTTATAATAAAACATGCTGAAACACCTGCATTGCTTTGAACTGAGAGGCAATTTCTCGTTTAGCTGCACTTATGTAGGTTCATTTGTGTACTGGGCGATTTAAAGGCGCTTCAGTCTAACGAACGTAAATATATTGATTAAATTACCAGCAGTTTTACACTGGAAAAGCAAAGAGTCAAACATTTCTCGGTAATGACATGGCAGAAAAATGATAAACCTGTGTTTGATTTTAAGACGTATTTAGTAAAATATTTCTGTCACATCGAAATACGATTATCCTTAAAGACTTTTAACACATTTATAACTAACATATAATTGACCTCTCTCTTCGGTAGTATTTGTCAATATAACAACATGAAAATATTCTGTGGAAGTTTATAAAAATAAAAATTCAGATATTGAATGCGGAGATGAGTAAGTAACTGGCTTACCTTGTTTGCATATAACGAGTAGGAGGACAGTGACAGCTTTGGCAAAGAGAGCAGCGTTCATGTTGAGGGTAGTAAAGTTCCCGTAGCTGGATGTGTCTCCTTCCTTGTCTCCGCTCTCTCTGCGACGTAGCTCGTTGGTGGGTGCTTTTTAATCTTCACTTCACTTCTGGTTTCAGAAAAAAACTTGGCGTTCTTTTGAATATTAAAAATAGTTTTAATTTCCCCTTTCTGTCAAAGTTATCCCTGAAGTCTCGGACAGGCTGGAGCGTCTATTGACAAAATGGAAGGGAAGTTTCAAGTGTGTGGTCCTTCCCCACGCACTGCCATACAACTTAGCCAAATGCTGTAATACATTCAGCGGCTGGCTCCTCCCCTTCCCAGAAACGCCGTGTTTGTGGGGGCTGCGTGGGGCCGTGGGGAGGGTCTTCGTCCTCGTCCATGTATTTACCATCCTCGTCCGATGGACCGCTTGACATTATAGAACTGTAGCCTCATATCGGGTTAGGCGATCGAATTCCTTAAATTGACTGCATCAATATAATATTGACAGAAATGAGGGATCGGGCGATATGCCATGTTTTTACAACAATCAAGCAACGGCAGTAAGATAACGGGATTTGTCCGAAAGCCACTGCTGGTATGGGATAGCATAAAGGTTACCCTGCGTTCAAGCAATGCCTGAGATTTAAGGAAATCAGAAAGATTTAAGTCCGGCCCTAACAACTGCATCTCCATAGCATCGTTGATAACATACAGCACATGAACTAACTGTAGGTCCCTGATTTTTCGTGTTCAAAGATCCCCTGTGATGGAGTTTCCAGAGTAAAAACACACACTGTCTGGACGTATTAACGTCATCTGAACATGAACATATAGCTGTATTTGTAACGCTGTTATCGCCATGTCTATTTGATGTACACTCTAGTGAAAGTGCAGTGTTATGACTTGAAGCAAAACTAGAGATGGTTGTGTTTATGTCTTTACCTACGTGTAGAGATCTATTAGTTTAGATTAGTGGACGAACGAGTGTTTAAAAGTGATCTGGCACTCCGGTTGTTTTAACAACGCTGCTATGAACTTGTCACTGCCATTACCCTTTATTTGGGTACAATTTACTCTCCAGAATGGCTCTCCGGGTTGAAATGACCAAAAGGGACCTGGTAATGTAGTTGTGGATATGGAAGTAGCAAATGTAGTAGTAGTAGAAGTAGCAGTAGACGGAGCGGAAGCAGATGTGATGGTGTTAGGTGTCCTGTAGACGCTACTAGTGAAGGACATATTGCATAGTACATGTAGAAGTCGTGCACGATGTTGTAGTAATGCTAGCAGCAGTTGTATTTGGAGTGAGTATAGAGGGAGTAATGTTTTACGCCATTTTCAGCAACATTCCAGCAACATCACGGCGGGGCACACCAAAATGGGTTCCTTACAGTGTACCCATATGAGGAATCGAGCCCTGCCTTCGGTGTGAATCAAAGGCTTTAATACCAAACGTTCCAGTGACGGTAGGAGGTTTAATAGTAAAAAAAGTTACAGGTGTAGTGACGATAGTGGTATAGTATGTATACTACTACTACTACTACTACTGCTGCCGCTGCTGCTACTACTACCATTACGTGTACTACTAATACTACTACTGCTGCTGCTGCTACCACTACCACCACCACCACACCACCACCACCACCACCACCATTACTACTACTACTACTACTACTACTACTACTACTACTACGACTACTACTACGACTACGACTACGACTACGACTACGACTACGACTACGACTACTACTACTACCACCACCACCACCACCATCATTACTACTACTACTACCATCATTACTACTACTACTACTACTACCATCACTACTACTACTACTACTACTACTACTACTACTACTACTACTACTACTACTACTACTACTACTACTACTACTACTACTACTACTACTACTACTACTACTACTACCATCATTACTACTACCATCATCATTACTACTACTACCATCACTACTACTACTACTACTACTACTACTACTACTACTACTACTACTACTACTACTACTACTACTACTACTACCATCATTACTACTACTACTACTACCATCATTACTACTACTACTACTACCATCACTACTACTACTACTACTACTACCATCATTACTACTACTACTACTACTACCATCATTACTACTACTACCACCACCACTACTACTACTACTACTACTACTACTACCATCATTACTACTACTACTACCATCATTACTACTACTACTACTACCATCATTACTACTACTAGTACTACTACTACCATCATTACTACTACTACCACTACTACTACTACTACTACTACCATCACCACTACTACTACCATCATTACTACTACTACTACCATCATTACTACTACTACTACTACCACTACTACTACTACCATCATTACTACTACTACCATCATTACTACTACTACCATCATTACTACTACTACTACCATCATTACTACTACTACTACCATCATTACTACTACTGCTACTACTACTATTACGACTATGTGTACTATTACTACTACCACTACTACGTCTACTACGTCTACTACTACGTCTACTACTGCCACCGCCACTACATTCACCATCACCACTATTACCACTACAATACAGGGCGCAGTTTGATGAACACGGATTTTCATCATGTTAACATTTTATTTTGAACTTTCGTGCACATCTATTTGTCTGATGTCATTTATGAAGCATGTCAAAAGTCATGGTTAAGACAAGGCATGCTGCGGTTTTCTTGAACGAAGTATGAAGGGTGTAATCGCAGTGTCAATGTAGGATGGGTCAGTAGTACTAGACGGTAAAGCATAAGGGTCACCTGAGCCAAATCTCACATTAAATGGATCCAGGCACCAGTTTACAAGTGAAGGCTCTCTTAACGACTTCTGTATATAAGTTAAAGTTAGAAGCTGAAGCTTGATTGTGAGGCGAAACAGACGGCTGACTTCTTCCCAGTTGAAACGTGTGATTTGGCACTAAAAAGTAGATATGAAAAGTACGATTAAGCATTATTTAATGTGGCTGTCAGTGGCACAAACATGGTATCTTGACCGACACTATGGCATGTCTTGCTCCTTTTATTCACGTTTTACTCATGTGCGTGGTTTGAGTCAGAAATTCATAAATAACACGATCCAGAATACATGTACGTGATCCCTGGATATGATAAATATAACTTTCTGTGGAATATGGCTCTAAAGCTAATTAAATCAAGATACATAATCTTGTAGTTTTGAATGAAATCATACATATCTGAATTCTCTGTCCCTTTTGACAGTAATGTCACTGACAAGATTGACGAAAACCATGTTATATATACGGCTCTCGCTTCGAATTGTCACGATTCATCCCCAAAAGAAAGCTTTTCGAATTCAATTGTTTGGTTTGGTACCACTGTTTCTTTTGCATGACACCGTACGTACCAACGTATGCTGTGAGATGACATTTAGGGTAATGGAGAAAGCTGCTGTGTTTGGTCTTCACAGTCTGCTAACAGGTATTGGTGGGATCGAATGGACAGCGCTTCATGAGAGAAGGTGCAATCGCTACCTGCGCCTGAAATAGGGACCAAACTTTTTTAGCTGTTTATAAATCTAACCAACATGATTGGGCCAAGATAAGCCGACTCATCTTAACTGCCAGCGGTGTAGCTACCATTACGAAAAAAGACCGGGTTTACACATGCTTTTTGCTACGAAAGTTGGACAAGCCCTCAATGCTCTCTAAGTATACGGCTCTGCAACCTACGTGGCTTACAAGAGCAAGAAATGGCTTGCTACGCGCCCAACTGCTTTTATTTATTTTCTTCTCTTTACTTTTTTTGCAAAAGGATAATGCTATATGGTGTCATGCGAAAGACATTCTTGACTAGATAGTGAATTGTAATAGTCACAGGGTACATGTTGTAGTTTGACTTGAAGGATGACTCGAAGAAGCTAATATGTGCCCGAGAAGGAGATAGTTTTATGGTGAAGCTGTGCAGATTGAAAAGATCGAGCACTGAAAACACTTCAGTTCGTAAGATGGGCTGTTGAGTAGGAGCTGGTCACTTGATGACAGTGATAGAGGAGATAGTCTGGTGATAGCTGTATTGATGGTACATGTAACAGTAACAGCAGTAGTAGTAGCAGTAGTAGCAGTAGTAGTAGTAGTAGTAGTAGCAGCAGCAGCAGCAGCAGTAGTAGCAGCAGCAGCTGCAGCAGTAGCAGCAGTAGCAGCAGCAGCAGTAGCAGCAGCAGTAGTAGTAGTAGTAGTAGCAGCAGTAGTAGTAGTAACAGCAGCAGAAGCAGCAGCAGCAGCAGCAGCAGTAGTAGTAGTAGTAGTAGTAGTAGTAGTAGTAGTCCTATCATAGGAACGGATTTGTAACCATCAGTGCTGACACCCGGTGTTTGGCACACAATGTTTCTGGAAAACATGATGTTAAATATCAATTGTTGAAGCACCATGTTACTTAAACTACCAAACTAAAGTATAGAAACTGTGTCCAAGAAATATGTTAAATGGTGTAAACTCTTATACCCTTATACCCTTATGTGTACTCCTTATGTAAGAGGGTCCAAGGAATGTATTTGGGGAGACGACTGCACAGCCAACTCTTTATGTAAATATATAGGCCATATTACATGTGGTCTTAACTAGAACTTACATGTTCTTGTCAGGCGACTGCCAAGGCAGGCATAAGGCTGTGAACAGTTGCTGTCAATAGTGCCGTTCCCTGGACAGATATCAGCCAGCTACCTTTACAAGAAGACATCACTTTGTCGCGATTGTTGCAAATAAATGAGGTGTTTAAGAAATTATTCCAGAGTTCGTGCAATGGTCTGGTGTGGATCTAGATTTGCAGGATTGAAGACTCGAATCATGAACTGGTTTCCATTATTCGATCAGTCGCCACGTTTGGGGTCGTTTGGTGGTTGTTTTACGCCGCACTCAGCAATATTCCAGCAACATGGGGGCGGTCTGTGAATAATCGAGTCTGGACAAGACGATCCAGTGACCAAGAGCATGAGCATGGATCTACACAAATGAGATAAGATGACATGTGTCAACCAAGTCAGTGAGTGTACTAACCATCCGATGCCGTTTGTCGCCTCTTATGATATTGGTTACTGCAGACCAATTCTACAGTAGTTCAGTCGTCACATGACAATACTTCGTTAAAATTTATACATAAATGAGTTTATATGCGGTGAGGGCGACAAGGGGTTTTACCTCGAATTTAAATTTATTGCTCTTATTTAGCAATGTGCACATGCGTGAGGGCTGTTAGTGTACGTATATCTAATTCAACTCAGAGACTTCTCTCAGTATGCTTTTAAATTGCTTTTAGAAATAGCCACCTGCATTGTGGGATTCACATACTTTTCCTTTTAGGGATTCAAATCAAGACCTTAAAGTGGCCTCTTCTACCGTGACACGCATGACCATGTATAGAAATACTTCTAAGAAATGAGGTCTTAAATTGAGTGAGTCAGTTAGGCTTTAACTCCGCCCACTGAGGCAGGAAGACCCAAACTGATGAAGTTGAAGACGTTAGGGATACCGTGCTTACGTTAGTTCGTTCTCCGATGTATGAAGAGTCAGTCGGGAATATCTGAATAAGTACTTATTGTTTTGGGGATTCTTTGTCACATATGGACATTACCTAATAACTACAGACATTATTAGTTGAACATTTCTCATATTTTGGCGGTGTTTGTCCGTTAGCGGAGTTTACTTGTTAAAGTATTCACTCGACATGCCAAGGACCCGGATTTGATTTCCAACATGAGTACTGTGTGAAGCCATTTCTGGCATCCCTCATCGTGATATTGCTGGAATATTGCTAAAAGTGGCCGTGTTATTGCTGGAATATTGCTAAAAGTGGCCGTGTTATTGCTGGAATATTGCTAAAAGCGACGTAAAACTATACTCACTCACTAACTATCAGTAAGTTTGTTATTTCGAATAATAGACCTGTTTCTTGTTTAACACCACACAAGTAACCATCGATTTATGACAACGGCCTGTAAATCTTCGAGTCTGGATCAGACACTACAATGATTGACGCTATGAGCATCTATTGACTGTAAATTTTTATTCATAATCCAGCGAGACAATTTTGGGGGTCATCTTTTAAAAATAATTCCATAATGAATGTTTTATTACCTCAACGCATCATATATATCGCTGCATAGCACGGGCCTTAAAGTGTAATGTGAGTGTATCAGATCAAATCGACGTCGACGCACCCTTATGCATACATACAAAGCGTTTCATCCAATGCATATGAATAAATAAATGTGACAATAAACGACAAGAAGTCGCTGCTGAGCTGGAAACGTAATACCAAATATGGCAAATATTTAATTCTTACGATCCGTGCTGGTGATGCAGACAGTCAAAGTTGATATAATGGATTAAATTAATCCCGACATATGTACAAGTGTGACGACAGACACAAGGTAATTAGCCGTATTAATTAAGCACACTAAATTATGTCTTCACAACACAATTAGTGCTTTTGACGTCATTAGGAAGCTGTACCACGAGCGTCTGCCATCTGTGACAAACTAACAGATACAAAAAACAACCTCGTTATATCACGATAGGAATCAATAACCTAATTATCTGTTGATTTTGAGGCTGTTTTTTAGATTAAATTGTTGCCCCCCTGCTAGGCATAGACGACAGTTTCTTCAAATTTCTACAGGATCATGTGTTCCTTTATTTCGAAATCAATACATGATTTTCTATGTGTTTTTAACAGACAGATTAAACTTCTGAGCAGGTTTACTCACTAGGAGCCCGTGTATACTAAAGGTTAAATCTACAGACAGATGCTATTAGTGGTACGAGGAAAGAGAATATTAGTTGTACCAAGACGCCCTTCTGTTGAACTGGAGAGCACTGCCCCGTTGGGAATTTGTACCAGACAGCATCCCTATTACTACATGTATATCATGCAAGGCGATTATTGGGTGGTAGGAGTGCCAGTGTAAGGTGTCCAGCTGTCCGGTTGGACAAACTTTGTCTCATTGTACCCGTGTCTCTGACGTGGCTGATGTGGTGTTGGTTGTGTGTCTGGTGTTGCTGTCGAAGGTGTGGATCGATAATACCTCCTATACCGTCGTTACAGTCCGGTTATCCACGATATTGCTATCATATTGCTAGGGACGTGTTGCAGTTTTGTTACAGGTGTGTAATATGCTAATATTATTCAGGCAATTTGGGTGGCCGCGTGGTAAAGCGGTCGCTCGTCACCCCACATGGTTACATTTTGTGTCGACCACTTCAGGTGTCACCTGATGTGGTATTAGTGGGATAGTGCCAACAGCGGCAAAAGACCTTTTTAGGCACTTATCATTGTCTTTGGATGGAGATGTATGTTGCTTGGGCATTGCATCTCAAACGTCGTTGAAATCTACATCACTGATTCAGTAGTTGTTGAAATATATATCAGTGATTCAATTGTTGTTGGAATCTACATCAATGATAACGATAATACTGGCGTGAAGCTCAGTGTGGTGTCCCCGCCGTGATATTGCTGGAACAGAGCTAAAATTGGCACAAAACAATATTCATTCACCCACTTGCAGCTAAAACTTCAACGCCAAAAAGGTGTCATCCTGAACAATTGGAATGAAAAGATCCGTCTGGTAAAATAAGGATACCAACGGTAGAGATTGTAGTTCTTATCTATGAGTATACACTCCTCAAAAAAAGAAACGCAACATGAAATTCAAAAATAATACTTACAGTTTTGTATACATGTGTAAACTCAAACATTTGTTTAGGGTTACACATTGGTTCTGGAATGTTTCTCACGTACAAATCATGAGTACAGCTTGTTACTATAAAAGATCTCACAAGTTCATCCACGATCTTTGCAAGTATTGTACACGAAAATGGGGCGTCTCAACGCTGCCGATCGAAATTTGGAAATTGGACAATTGCAAGCTGGCGAATCAAAGAGTGAGGTGGAAGGATCTTCATCGTACATCCTAACACAATAACTCGATTGTGGGATCGAGTTCGTCAAATTCGATAAATGGCCGTCCAAGTTCTGGAGTACCTAGAATCACTGCACCTGCCCAAGATCGGTACATCCACGTACGTGATCGCCATCGGACCGCCATCGTACCGCCAGGGACACAGCACAAGAACAGTTTGGAGCCCGAGGAGTGTCCGATCAGTCAATCAGGAACCGTCACCGAGAAGTAGGAATACGTGCCAAACGTCCAAAAGTTGCCCCCTCCTTGACACGACTACATCGACGTCGACGAGTGAGATGGTGTAACATGGTGCTGCCATGGTATCTGGCAAACTGGAGGCGCATATGGTTTAGCGACGAATCCCGTTATCTCCTCAGGCGACGTGATTGAACGTTTTGCTCCTACCTGCATCAGACAGGGGGGCAGAATCGGTGATAGGAGCGTTATGGTGTGGGTAGCAATCTCATACATCCGCAGATCGGAACATGTTCTTGTTCAAAGCAATCTGACGGCCAATCGATACATCGACCAGATTCTTCGCCCGCGCGTCCTTCACCTTGTTGACCGTCATAGACAGTTCTTCCAATAGGACAACGCCAGGTCTCACACAGCATGCGCCACCGTGGACTACCTGGCCCTCCAGATCCCCGGATCTAAACCCATTCGAACACCTTTGGGATCAGATCGATAGACGGGTACGTCGACGTCGTAATCCACCACAAAATTTTCGAAAGTTGTTCCACATGCTGCAGAAGAGAAGGATTCCACCACAAAACATCTAACGACCGATTCGATCTGTACCCAGGAAGTGTCGGGCAGTGTTAGCAACTGGACTTCAACACCACCTGGTGGACAGCAGTTATAACGGTGGTGACTGTTACTCTCATGAAATACAGACAAAGCAACCTTTACTAAGGTTAACCTTAACTTCCATTCTTTAACATTGCACTAAGGCTGCCGATCACCTTAGTGCTTTGTGAAAGGAGGCCCTAGAACTAATATCAGCGTAGGATGAACTTTATATAAAGTGAAGTGATGGAATTAAACAAGTTCTGATTTGCTATGATTACTAAATAATGGTTTGTATTTATGTATGTACTACGTAGACAGTATGGTGCGCTTCCCCTCAGTATAGTAAATGCAAGCACGATGATAGGTAATTTTGCCTCTGAGTATACGTTAGAGAAAAGCTGTGAGCACGAGAAAAACGTCTGTGACCTTCTCAATTACTTAGGAGAATTGCGAGCCGGTTCTATCAAACGTGTTTGGGAGATTCTTTCTAATTATAGTGGCTAAAAGAAACAAAAGATCAAATGTCCATAGTCTAGATTGGGTCCATCACTGACACATTTCAGACAAGCTAAGAATAAACAAAACAGGAACCAAATGGTTATTATTATGAGTAAAGACATATAGTCAGCCTGTGTTTGTTCCGGTCATTATAAGTGACGACAATAGTTGTGGTACATGAAACAGTGGAGACTTTAGGCTCCTCAGATTGATGCCATGCCCTTGTAAGCTGTATGACCTATATCATATGGCCGTTTTTGTCACAGACAGGAAACGGAATGTGTTGAAAAGTCGAGGGACGAATTTGTAATTATTATTATTGTCCACCAGTTCTTGTGTACCAAACGAGTTGCCTTGATTCATGGAAGATGTGCGACAGAAATGTAAATCAGACTGACATTTTGGCCACATGCAGGAAACTGTATGCTAATAGTTAAAACATTTGGTGTATATTAGCGAAGGGAAAATATTTAGTTATCTTACAGGAAACAGTGGAGTTATTCTGTATCCATTCTGAGCCTCTTGAAAGTCGTAAGATATACATCATGTTGGTGTTGTTGTCACAGGCAGGAAACTGTATGTTTATAGTTAGAAAAATCTTGACATACACTTGTAGTTGTTTTGAAGAAAACGATGTTTTTTTTATATCCATGTGACCATGTGCTGCTTGGAACATGTGTACCATGCATAATAAAGAAGGTTTCGTCTCATGCTGGAAACGCTATGTTACTAGTTAAAACAACTTGATATATATTTTCAAAAGAAGAATTTGTTGTTAGTTGTAGTAGTCTTACAGGAAATTCCTTGCATCCATAGTGATGTTTTACTTCCTATTTTGTATTTACGTTGTTGTCACGCACTGACCTATATTACACTGCTGTCACTGGCCGAAAAGTGCATGTATGGATAGTTTACAAAATCATGTATATTTTCAAACGAAGAATTTGTCGTTGGTTTTCTTACTGCTGTTGTGCCCCTTAGAATACGTGAAATCGTACATTATGTTGATGTTGTTGCCCACGACAGGAAACTGTATTGTTGAATGGTTGAAAAATGTGTGTAAACATATTTTCGAAAACCAAGACGATGTATACCTCTATCATGTGTCCATCGTGAGTTTGGCCATAGATAGCATTAGTGGATGTTGGCAATATAACTAAACTGTAGTATCCAATACCTTATAATTGTCTATTTAGCTTTTTGTGTTTAATGCTCCAGCGTTCTGATAGCAGTCTAGAAACATAAAAGTTCAGACAAAAGAATACAGTGATTCATAACTTGAGCATCAGTCTGTGGAATTGGTATTAGAGAACCAGCTCCTTGATCTGAACTATCACATTAGTCAAGTAGCTTCTCATAACAGGTATAGACGCTGACGGCCTGTATTATTACATGGAATATCTACTGGTGTAACATTTCGGTACCACAAAAACTTTAACATTCATTTTTGTCAATGCGTGAGTACTAAAACGCTTAAGGAGACATTGCAAGCTTGCGGTCGAAAACAGAATTAAGGTAGCCGTATTCAAGTCTTCACCATCGAGTATCCAGTTTTTGTTTGTTACATTTTCATCCAACATAAAACGTGTGTTTACTTTTTTTCCTTTGCTCTGCTGGTTATTAACGAGCTAAATGTTTTTGCTGATACAAAGCTGATGAGGTAAGGTACAGCATGCACTGTGCATGGTAACGGTAATGAACTTGGGCTCTTGCCATTGATTCAAGCCACTGACCTGTTTATTGAATGAAGAATAAAAAATGAAGATTTTTATAGAAAATGAAATATGAGTTAGGTGTTGAAATAAACCAAGCCTGTTGATCGTTGGTGATATACAATGTGCAACTGCACTCAACGCAATTTAAATCACCTCTATTGTTCCTTTAGAATTTGAATTTATATTCATGCAGAATTTTAATGTCAGATATAATTTCAGTTTCCCGGCAACTAACGGTTTTATGCAAACAATATTTGACGTCAAAATCGTGACATTAAATCGCCATATAATGACGTTTCTTAATGGCATAAACGTTTGCTTTTACAAACGTGAAAATGATAAAACGGATTATTGAATTGTGAAACCATGATTTAAAAATGGCCATAACAAGGCAGGGATGCAAATAATAAATATCAGCCTCGACAGATCTTCTTCAAGATCATCTCGAAAACAAATGTGTGACAATAGTAATTAACAGTATTTGTCAGTTTGTCATCCTGCATGTGGACAGGACTCGATTGGGTAGCCTAACGGTTAAAGTGTTTGCTTATAATTATCACCTCAAAGGCCCGGGTTTGATTCCCCACATCGGTGAAATGTGTGAAGCCCGTTTCTAGTGTCCATTGTCGTGTTAATTAAGGGAAATTGCTAATAGCGGCATGAAACCACATTTACTCACTCACATTTTAAGGACGGATTGATCGCGGAAGTGCTCAGAACATGTGTTTTTTAGACGACGTACCCCCAAAAAACAGGCCAGGGATGTTCATGCCTATATACGTACGTATATGTAACAGTTTGCGTTTTTCACTGAAACGTCTACATGACACCTGTAAAGTCACTTTTTGATTGAGGTAGTTAGGGGTACATAAACTGAGGGGAATTAAATAAGAGATCGCATGCAAGTTCGCTTGTAGGTTGTATGTCATCTGTTGTGAAATGTATACATTTTGCTCCGGATCTACAGGAATACTCTTGACATAAAGGGGGAGTTGACTCTCGGAAAGTTCAAGTCGTCCCTCTTCTGATGGAAATTTGGAAAACGTTTTTGTCACGCTGAATGTGTATGCAGTAATCTAGATATGAAGCAGATGAGGCTGTTTTGCTGGACTTTAGTATATCTCGCTCAGGTGGGAAAATCTGCTGAGGGGAAAAAGTGATCTGACCATTCTGCAATCAGATCACTGTTGCATCTGAAGCTTAAGTGGGTGAGTGAGTTTAGTTTTACGCCGCACTCAGCAATATTCCAGCAATATGGTGGCGGTCTGTAAATAATCGAGTCTGGACCAGACAATCCAGTGATCAACAAAATGACCATCGATCTGCGCCATTGGGAACCGATGACATGTGTCAACCAAGTCAGCGAGCCTGACCACCCGATCCCGTTAGTCGCCTCTTACAAGAAGCATAGTCGCCTTTTAGGGCAAACATGGATTGTTGAAGCCCTATTCTACCCCAGCGAGTCTGACCACCTGATCTGAAGCTTAAGACGCATGTACTCAGTTACACTTCTTCTTTCTTTGGTAAGCTCCTGTGCACGAAGAAACACACAAGGGAAGCATACTTTTCTAGGTCCCGCCCATTTGTCATTGTGTAGGTGCCTTGTCCACAAACTGACTTAAAGGTTCTCTTCAAAATCTGTTTATGGAAACATCCAGACACTACCTACAGACTTGTCCCACCACGGAAGACACGCAGCATCATCCGTGACGGTGGATCTTATTGTTCTTATTGTCACTAACCGCTATACAGAGTCAAAAGTAGTTGAATTTCCATCATAAGCTACAGAACCTACTTTCTGCAACATATTCTGACATAGGAACGTTATAGATGAAGTAAAATGAAACTGCTTGGTGGTATCTGTAATTTGAAATATTGTGGGGCATTTAGAAAAATACTGATTTATGTCTGAGAATGTTTCGTAAGCTGTAAACCCCTCTGCAAATTTCAGGAACGCGGTTTTGTAATTGAGAGCGCTTGGCAAACGTTTCAAAGCTTTGTCACTGTAGGCTCTCACGTTTTGTACATTATCACATCAGCAAATTATGCTGGAGTCGTTTCCCTCAACACAGCACATAATCTTGCTCCAGGTGTTGGTGGTGGATTGTAAATACTCGACTCTGGACAGGACAATCTAGTGATTGACATCAAGCGCACCGATCAGTGCAATTGGGACACTTTGACATACACCAATCAGGTCAGTAAGCCTGACGGCCATTTGACGATAATGCCTGTTACGATAGGTAGAACGTAAATAGACGCTGACAATAAATTCGTGTTCGGATTTTACCGTTTAATGTCTATGTGTGGCCACGGAGGTAATATTTGACATTATACTGTAATGTGGGGGTGGTTATTAAGGTGGTTATTAAGGTGGTTATTAAGGTACTCTTGTTAGTGATTATTCTGATTCGAATCACACACGTCATGCATATCATGCACTTAATCGACATCATTGTATGTGTCGTGTTATGAGGTAACTTTCGTTTCATACATAATATATATATTCTGTATTGTGTCATGACGTAGATTGTATTGTGTCATGACGTAAACATTATGCACCAAAATCAGTAATTCATTAACACCTAGCTGACGACTGTTTTGTGCATGTGAACAATGTAAGTGACAATCAGTTCATCAGTGTCAGCTTCATGGTAACGTCATTAGGAGCGTTGGGTTTGGACGTGGCAATAACGTTGTAAATCAATCAGCAGTTGGAGCGTTCTCGACAAGTAGGATATAACCTGGTTTGGGATTCTAGCAATCCGATCGATGTAGAACACCGTAAGTAAATCAAATGATAAAGAAATGGATCATAACACTCCCAGTATCTTCCGTTGGTATTGCCATTTGTTGACATCTGGTTTCTTATGATGATGGATAAGGGTCGAGGGCTGTTTCGTAGTTATCTGTTATTGCAGGATCCGCTGATTCTGGACTCGTGGTTTCACATCCTTGCTGTGCATCGGGTTTCGTAAACTAATCATCTGACAAACCATAAAATAAATGGAAAACTGTTTAGAGACTATGATCTCAGATAATTGGCAACAGTTTAAAGACTAATGTAACGTGTGCTATATATGGGGTTGCACTCACTTAGTCAAGTACAGATTCTTGTACTTTTTGGGGGTTGAGTCCCGTCCACGATTCGAACCCACACCCACACCCTCGAATTTCAACCCAACAGAAGTACAAGAATCTGCACTTGACTAAAACCCCAAATATAACATATGTTACATTTGACCACTTTCTAAATGACATTTTGTAATCATATTTAAAGACTAGTTGATCTAAAATAAATATATAAATACCTGTGGAAAGAAAACGCTGATCCCAAATAAATAATAAATCAATATGTAAATGAAGGAACGAATGGCCGATTGGATGGATGATTGATGAATGAACGAAAACGAACCAACGCATGAATGAATGAAAAAAGAGTTGATCTCGACCAAACAACTCTTGAAAAAGGCACAAAAAAAAACCACACTTCCCAACTGGTCATGAACCACTGATTTTAGGAATGTTTTAGATCACCAGCAGGAATCACTGTATTTTGTTACATGTACACCTCTGCTGCAAGGCCTCGTCTATTACAGGCTTGTACATAAAATGAAACCATGCCGTTTTCAATTGTCAAAATATAATTACTGTAGCCAGGCCATCAAATCGCAAGACACTCATAGGCTTACCCAAACTTTGATTCATCGCAACCCAAGGTACCTTAATTTACAATTTTCTTTTTTATCAGTGTATTCAAATCCACGTGACTGTTAGTTAGCAGCTATTGATTCAGGAAGACGACCGGCGCGGGCGGCTGGCAGAGCCCATAGGTTAGATCCGTTAGTTGATGAAACTACAATGCTCTCAAAGTCAATCCACTTGATGTACCTTACCGTTATCTGTCGGCCCGAGCTGCGTAAACAACTAGAACTCCTTAGGGGAAAGCAATTAGGCCCGTCGAATCTTTGATCCTATGACGAGTCGCACATGTCCAAAGATGACTTCGTGGATTAGAATCCTGTTTACAAATCGCTTTTCTGTTGGGTAAACTTTTTATCATTCTATTACCTTTAGGAAAATAAGTTTGATAAGAAAGTATTGTGTTGTGATACAATTACAATATGTTATTTGCTTGACACCGTGTCTTATTGGAGTAGTTGAGTTGAGTTGAGTTGAAGTTTTACGTCACCTCAACTCGTCGTCTCTTGAAAGAATATCCATCAGCTGTTACTGATTCTATAAAAGCAAGGACCATTAGTATCCTGATGTAGCATACTATGTCTGAAACAGTTTGGCATTATAGTGAACAAAGGAAGAACATTTTAATCCTGGTGTATCAGTCCGAAATATTTGGTATTACATACCAAAGAAAGGAAGAACCTCCAAGACCCGGGTTCAATGGAATAACTCCAAAATACTTGATATTATACTTAACAAAGGAAACTCCATGGACTACCGAAATATTTGGTATTATACTTGATAAAAGAAGACCCATTGGACTTTCGCAATGTTTGGTATTATAGTGAACATATGAAGACCCATCATGACGCTTATGTAGCACAATATGACCAAAATATTGCCAAATATTTCGGTCATATTCAGCTATACCAGGATCTTGGAGATTCTTCCTTTAGTTAGTATATATAATATTATGATGGTTGCTTAGAGTTAAAAGATAGAGATAAGATAGAAGTTAAGGTTTAGATAAAAGGTAGAGATAAAAGTGCGTGAACTTTGGGGTTTTTAGAAATGTATTTTGAAGTTTTAATTCAGATGGATGTTCATGAGGATGGTACGTACATTTTGATAGTGAAAAACCTTTTCCCAGAAAAAAGGAAACACGATACTGATTACCACGAAAACGGTTTTTACATGTGGGAATTATGTCAATGATATTTCGAAATATAAATAATCACATAAAATGTATATACAATTCAACAGTCATATGAACTTCTTATGTAGCATGCTTCTTTTCTTTATCCAAATATGTTTCCTTCACGAACGCTAACCAAACCACCAGCAGTTCTGGGCTTTGTCTGCTGCCACCAGGTTTCAGTGACTCGTAGGAACTATTTTCCATCACCTTATGCCCGAGGACACACCCGATAATTAAACTGACAGTCTTGCCACACTGCAAATGTTGTCATTCCCGTCTCAGAGAGACATCTTAGATCACAGATATAGATGGTCGCGGAATGTTTATTGAGTCAATGGCACCTTGACTTCGACCTTCAGCCACTGGATGTTATATTTTTATTCAAATATTGTTTGAGTGTATGTTTTCATGAATGATATCGTTACCTGAATGATATCGTTATCGTTATGGACAGGGGTGAGTGGGAGTGCTCCTGTACATTTTTTAAAATACAAATTACTTCTGAAATTGAAAACGATATGCAACATAAAATTAGCTTTCTAAATGTCAATAAATAATCACTTCCCTATCAATGATGTACTCTAACTCTAAAAATATGTATATAAATTGCTGCCCTCGCTTCTAGCCATGTCATTCACTTTAAGTGTGCAGCATGATAGATCGCCTACGTCTCTGTAATCTATGTAATCAATTCATAATGTAATTTTCTATGATAACCATCGCTTAAGTAAACAAAAAGATCGATTGCCACTCGGTTTATCACAAATCATCGACATTTTGAAACAGCCCTGCCATGCAATCTGATAGCACATCAGAAGTACCGTATGTCCTCGTTGAGAATATTACCATGTCAAATGTCACCGGAACATTTTTATTGCATTTAATTGCTACTAAACCTACTAAAGTGTGAGCCCCTGTCTATTGTTCGTTGGTATATTCATATATTCGTCCTCTTTGACAGGCTGAAAAATTGATGTCAATAAATCTGTCAATGTTCATTTGGTGCCATGTTGTCCTAACTGAATCAATGATTGTTTGTTCATTTGCTTGTATTCTACTTGACGAGGATGCCATTTGAATGACAAATGTTTTCATACACTAAAGCGGGTCGTGACATTTAATATAATCATCCAAGTGACAAGGATCATGAAGAAGGAGTTTCTAAGCCAAGGTAATTATCTAGTTTTGCTCTGATGCAGATAGACAGCGTAAAAAACACCCTATACCTTTTATCTTTTATCTTTTAACATTTCCCACAGGTGTTATTTTACGTTTTCGGGTAAATTAAAGCATTAAGCCATAATGTACAGAACATATTATAAAATAATACATTTATTGTGTTGCAGTTAACAGTTTATCCTTGGTGAACTATCTGAAATGCAACATTCGGTGATACTGAAATGTAGTGGTCACCAGGTTACACGCGTCCCATCACACGCAGATGGTGTACCCTCATCACAGAGACTAAACACACAAACAGTCATACGGTAAGAATATCAAGCAAATATTTCGAAAGTCAAATTGAGACTACCAACGAATATTCTTATATTAAATAACGACTAATTCGTAGTTGAAATGGAGACTATCTACCGACGAATATCTTTATGGTTTGAATATCAAGCCACTATTTCGTGGTTAAAATGGAGACTATCTACCAACGAGTATTCTTTTAATTTGAATATCAAGCCACTGTTTCGTAGTTACAATGGAGACTATCTTCCAAGGAATATTCTTATGGTTTGAATATTAAACGACTATTTCGTAGTTGAAATGGAGACTATATATCTACCAACGAATATTCTTATGGTTTGAATATCAAGCCACTATTTCGTAGTTAAAATGGAGACTATCTAACAAACGAGTATTTTTTAATTTGAATATCAAGCCACTATTTCGTAGTTAAAATGGAGACTATCTACCAAGGAATATTCTTATGGTTTGAATATTAAACGACTATTTCGTAGTTGAAATGGAGACTATATATCTACCAACGAATATTCTTATGGTTTGAATATCAAGCCACTATTTCGTAGTTGAAATGGAGACTATCTAACAAACTAGTATTCTTTTGATTTGAATATCAAGCCACTATTTCGTAGTTACAATGGAGACTATCAAGCCACTATTTCGTGGTTGAAATGGAGACTATCTACCAACGAGTATTCATTTAATTTGAATATCAAGCCACTGTTTCGTAGTTACAATGGACACTATCTTCCAAGGAATATTCTTATGGTTTGAATATTAAACGACTATTTCGAAGTTGAAATGGAGACTATATATCTACCAACGAATATTCTTATGGTTTGAATATCAAGCCACTATTTCGTAGTTAAAATGGAGACTATCTACCAACGAGTATTCATTTAATTTGAATATCAAGCCACTGTTTCGTAGTTACAATGGACACTATCTTCCAAGGAATATTCTTATGGTTTGAATATTAAACGACTATTTCGTAGTTGAAATGGAGACTATCTACCAAGGAATATTCCTATGGTTTGAACATCAAGCCACTATTTCGTGGTTAAAATGGAGACTATCTATCAACGAGTATTCTTTTAATTTGAATATCAAGCCACTGTTTCGTAGTTACAATGGACACTATGTTCCAAGGAATATTCTTATGGTTTGAATATTAAACGACTATTTCGAAGTTGAAATGGAGACTATCTACCAAGGAATATTCCTATGGTTTGAATATCAAGCCACTATTTCGTGGTTAAAATGGAGACTATCTATCAACGAGTATTCTTTTAATTTGAATATCAAGCCACTGTTTCGTAGTTACAATGGAGACTATCTTCCAAGGAATATTCTTATGGTTTGAATATTAAACGACTATTTCGAAGTTGAAATGGAGACTATCTACCAAGGAATATTCCTATGGTTTGAATATCAAGCCACTATTTCGTGGTTAAAATGGAGACTATCTACCAACGAGTATTCTTTTAATTTGAATATCAAGCCACTGTTTCGTAGTTACAATGGAGACTATCTTCCAAGGAATATTCTTATGGTTTGAATATTAAACGACTATTTCGTAGTTGAAATGGAGACTATCTACCAAGGAATATTCCTATGGTTTGAATATCAAGCCACTATTTCGTGGTTAAAATGGAGACTATCTACCAACGAGTATTCTTTTAATTTGAATATCAAGCCACTGTTTCGTAGTCAGGCCCCCCTAAGTAATTGAAGGAATTTTCGGAGATTTTTCGGTCGCGAGCGGAAACTCACGCAGCAAAACATGGCGTCGTTGGAAGAAGCACCCGTCTCGGTGAGATTTGTTTTCAGTTCCTACTATTACATTTTCATACTTATCCATCTTTGACCACCCGCGTTGAATGCGTTTAGGTATGAGGTGTTGTCGGGGCAAAAGCTTATGTTTTTAGGAAAAGATTGTCACTGCAGAAGAGTGTCACAAGTCATGCCCCTGGAGATTGTTTACATCTGAACATCGAAGTCGTGCCGATGATTACGAACATCATGAACGTGCGCCATGAAGAAGTTTATGAGCCATAATTTTTCTTGCTACGAAGTGCAATTGACAAATTTAAACACATTTTACAAAAAAATGATGTTATATCTGGCGCACGTTCGTAATCATCGGCACGACTTCGATGTTCAGATGTAAACAAACTAAAGGGGCATGACTTGTGACACTCTCCTAGAGTGACTATCTTTTCCTAAAAACATAAGCTTTTGCCCCGACAACACCTCATACCTAAACGCATTCAACACGGGTGGTCAAAGATGGATAAGTATAAAAATGTAATAGTAGAAACTGAAAACAAATCTCACCGAGACGGGTGCTTCTTCCAACGACGCCATGTTTTGCTGCGTGAGTTTCCGCTCGCGACCGAAAAATCTCCGAAGATGGCCGATCGTGTTTCCAGTATTACCGACATTGCTTCCGATAGGGCCGATGTGTTTCTGTTATTACCGCTAAACTACCGATATCGCTGCAATTGTTTCGCGAGTGGGCTGCGTTTGTTTACATTTGAGATGCAATTCCTTCAAATTTGCTGTAATTCCTTCAATTACTTAGGGGGGCCTGGTAGCTACAATGGACACTATCTTCTAAGGAACATTCTTATGGTTTGAATATTAAATGACTATTTCGTAGTTGAAATGGAGACTATCTACCAAGGAACATTCTTATGGTTTGAATATTAAACGACTATTTCGAAGTTGAAATGGAGACTATATATCTACCAAGGAATATTCTTATGGTTTGAATATTAAACGACTATTTCGAAGTTGAAATGGAGACTATCTACCAAGGAATATTCCTATGGTTTGAATATCAAGCCACTATTTCGTAGTTAAAATGGAGACTATATATCTACCAAGGAGTATTCTTATGGTTTGAATATTAAACGTCTATTTCGAAGTTGAAATGGAGACTATCTACCAAGGAATATTCTTATGGTTTGAATATTAAACGACTATTTCGAAGTTGAAATGGAGACTATATATCTACCAAGGAATATTCTTATGGTTTGAATATTAAACGACTATTTCGAAGTTGAAATGGAGACTATCTACCAAGGAATATTCTTATGGTTTGAATATTAAACGACTATTTCGAAGTTGAAATGGAGACTATATATCTACCAAGGAATATTCTTATCGTTTGAATATCAAACGACTATTTCGAAGTTGAAATGGAGACTATCTACCAAGGAATATTCTTATGGTTTGAATATTAAAAGACTATTTCGAAGTTGAAATGGAGACTATCGACCAAGGAATATTCTTATGGTTTGAATATTAAACGACTATTTCGAAGTTGAAATGGAGACTATATATCTACCAAGGAACATTCTCATGGTTTGAATATTAAACGACTATTTCGAAGTTGAAATGGAGACTATATATCTACCAAGGAATATTCTTATGGTTTGAATATTAAACGACTATTTCGAAGTTGAAATGGAGACTATCTACCAAGGAATATTCTTATGGTTTGAATACTAAACGACTATTTCGTAGTTGAAATGGAGACTATATATCTACCAAGGAATATTCTTATGGTTTGAATATTAAACGACTATTTCGTAGTTGAAATGGAGACTATATATCTACCAAGGAATATTCTTATGGTTTGAATATTAAACGACTATTTCGAAGTTGAAATGGAGACTATATATCTACCAAGGAATATTCTTATGGTTTGAATATTAAACGACTATTTCGAAGTTGAAATGGAGACTATCTACCAAGGAATATTCTTATGGTTTGAATATTAAACGACTATTTCGTAGTTGAAATGGAGACTATATATCTACCAAGGAATATTCTTATGGTTTGAATATTAAACGACTATTTCGAAGTTGAAATGGAGACTATATATCTACCAAGGAATATTCTTATGGTTTGAATATTAAACGACTATTTCGAAGTTGAAATGGAGACTATCTACCAAGGAATATTCTTATGGTTTGAATATTAAACGACTATTTCGTAGTTGAAATGGAGACTATATATCTACCAAGGAATATTCTTATGGTTTGAATATTAAACGACTATTTCGTAGTTGAAATGGAGACTATATATCTACCAAGGAATGTTCTTATGGTTTGAATATTAAACGACTATTTCGTAGTTGAAATGGAGACTATACATCCACCAAGGAATATTCCTATGGTTTGAATATTAAACGACTGTTTCGTAGTTGAAATGGAGACTATCTACCAAGGAATATTCTTATGGTTTGAATATTAAACGACTATTTCGAAGTTGAAATGGAGACTATATATCTACCAAGGAATATTCTTATGGTTTGAATATTAAACGACTATTTCGAGTTGAAATGGAGACTATCTACCAAGGAATATTCTTATGGTTTGAATATTAAACGACTATTTCGTAGTTGAAATGGAGACTATGTTTCTACCAAGGAATATTCTTATGGTTTGAATATTAAACGACTATTTCGTAGTTGAAATGGAGACTATATATCTACCAAGGAATATTCTTATGGTTTGAATATTAAACGACCATTTCGTAGTTGAAATGGAGACCATATATCTACCAAGGAATATTCTTATGGTTTGAATATTAAACGACTATTTCGTAGTTGAAATGGAGACTATCTTCCAAGGAGTATTCCTATGGTTTGAATATTAAACGACTATTTCGTAGTTGAAATGGAGACTATATATCTACCAAGGAATATTCTTATGGTTTGAATATTAAACGACTATTTCGTAGTTGAAATGGAGACTATCTACCAAGGAACATTCTTATGGTTTGAATATTAAACGACTATTTCGTAGTTGAAATGGAGACTATATATCTACCAAGGAACATTCTTATGGTTTGAATATTAAACGACTATTTCGAAGTTGAAATGGAGACTATATATCTACCAAGGAATATTCTTATGGTTTGAATATTAAACGACTATTTCGTAGTTGAAATGGAGACTATATATCTACCAAGGAATATTCTTATGGTTTGAATATTAAACGACTATTTCGTAGTTAAAATGGAGACTATATATCTACCAAGGAATATTCTTATGGTTTGAATATTAAACGACTATTTCGTAGTTGAAATGGAGACCATCTACCAAGGAATATTCTTATGGTTTGAATATTAAACGACTATTTCGTAGTTGAAATGGAGACTATCTACCAAGGAATATTCTTATGGTTTGAATATTAAACGACTATTTCGTAGTTGAAATGGAGACTATATATCTACCAAGGAATATTCTCATGGTTTGAATATTAAACGACTATTTCGAAGTTGAAATGGAGACTATATATCTACCAAGGAATATTCTTATGGTTTGAATATTAAACGACTATTTCGAAGTTGAAATGGAGACTATATATCTACCAAGGAATATTCTTATGGTTTGAATATTAAACGACTATTTCGAGTTGAAATGGAGACTATCTACCAAGGAATATTCTTATGGTTTGAATATTAAACGACTATTTCGTAGTTGAAATGGAGACTATGTTTCTACCAAGGAATATTCTTATGGTTTGAATATTAAACGACTATTTCGTAGTTGAAATGGAGACTATATATCTACCAAGGAATATTCTTATGGTTTGAATATTAAACGACCATTTCGTAGTTGAAATGGAGACCATATATCTACCAAGGAATATTCTTATGGTTTGAATATTAAACGACTATTTCGTAGTTGAAATGGAGACTATCTTCCAAGGAGTATTCCTATGGTTTGAATATTAAACGACTATTTCGTAGTTGAAATGGAGACTATATATCTACCAAGGAATATTCTTATGGTTTGAATATTAAACGACTATTTCGTAGTTGAAATGGAGACTATCTACCAAGGAACATTCTTATGGTTTGAATATTAAACGACTATTTCGTAGTTGAAATGGAGACTATATATCTACCAAGGAACATTCTTATGGTTTGAATATTAAACGACTATTTCGAAGTTGAAATGGAGACTATATATCTACCAAGGAATATTCTTATGGTTTGAATATTAAACGACTATTTCGTAGTTGAAATGGAGACTATATATCTACCAAGGAATATTCTTATGGTTTGAATATTAAACGACTATTTCGTAGTTAAAATGGAGACTATATATCTACCAAGGAATATTCTTATGGTTTGAATATTAAACGACTATTTCGTAGTTGAAATGGAGACCATCTACCAAGGAATATTCTTATGGTTTGAATATTAAACGACTATTTCGTAGTTGAAATGGAGACTATCTACCAAGGAATATTCTTATGGTTTGAATATTAAACGACTATTTCGTAGTTGAAATGGAGACTATATATCTACCAAGGAATATTCTCATGGTTTGAATATTAAACGACTATTTCGAAGTTGAAATGGAGACTATATATCTACCAAGGAATATTCTTATGGTTTGAATATTAAACGACTATTTCGAAGTTGAAATGGAGACTATATATCTACCAAGGAATATTCTTATGGTTTGAATATTAAACGACTATTTCGTAGTTAAAATGGAGACTATATATCTACCAAGGAATATTCTTATGGTTTGAATATTAAACGACTATTTCGTAGTTAAAATGGAGACTATATATCTACCAAGGAACATTCTTATGGTTTGAATATTAAACGACTATTTCGTAGTTAAAATGGAGACTATATATCTACCAAGGAACATTCTTATGGTTTGAATATTAAACGACTATTTCGAAGTTGAAATGGAGACTATATATCTACCAAGGAATATTCTTATGGTTTGAATATTAAACGACTATTTCGTAGTTAAAATGGAGACTATATATTTAATAGGAATATTCTTATGGTTTGAATATTAAACGACTATTTCGAAGTTGAAATGGAGACTATATATCTACCAAGGAATATTCTTATGGTTTGAATATTAAACGACTATTTCGAAGTTGAAATGGAGACTATATATCTACCAAGGAATATTCTTATGGTTTGAATATTAAACGACTATTTCGTAGTTAAAATGGAGACTATATACCTACCAAGGAATATTCTTATGGTTTGAATATTAAACGACTATTTCGTAGTTAAAATGGAGACTATATATCTACCAAGGAATATTCTTATGGTTTGAATATTAAACGACTATTTCGTAGTTGAAATGGAGACTATCTACCAAGGAATATTCTTATGGTTTGAATATTAAACGACTATTTCGTAGTTGAAATGGAGACTATCTACCAAGGAATATTCTTATGGTTTGAATATTAAACGACTATTTCGTAGTTGAAATGGAGACTATATATCTACCAAGGAATGTTCTCATGGTTTGAATATTAAACGACTATTTCGAAGTTGAAATGGAGACTATATATCTACCAAGGAATATTCTTATGGTTTGAATATTAAACGACTATTTCGAAGTTGAAATGGAGACTATATATCTACCAAGGAATATTCTTATGGTTTGAATATTAAACGACTATTTCGAGTTGAAATGGAGACTATCTACCAAGGAATATTCTTATGGTTTGAATATTAAACGACTATTTCGTAGTTGAAATGGAGACTATGTTTCTACCAAGGAATATTCTTATGGTTTGAATATTAAACGACTATTTCGTAGTTGAAATGGAGACTATATATCTACCAAGGAATATTCTTATGGTTTGAATATTAAACGACCATTTCGTAGTTGAAATGGAGACCATACATCTACCAAGGAATATTCTTATGGTTTGAATATTAAACGACTATTTCGTAGTTGAAATGGAGACTATCTTCCAAGGAGTATTCCTATGGTTTGAATATTAAACGACTATTTCGTAGTTGAAATGGAGACTATATATCTACCAAGGAATATTCTTATGGTTTGAATATTAAACGACTATTTCGTAGTTGAAATGGAGACTATCTACCAAGGAACATTCTTATGGTTTGAATATTAAACGACTATTTCGTAGTTGAAATGGAGACTATATATCTACCAAGGAACATTCTTATGGTTTGAATATTAAACGACTATTTCGAAGTTGAAATGGAGACTATATATCTACCAAGGAATATTCTTATGGTTTGAATATTAAACGACTATTTCGTAGTTGAAATGGAGACTATATATCTACCAAGGAATATTCTTATGGTTTGAATATTAAACGACTATTTCGTAGTTAAAATGGAGACTATATATCTACCAAGGAATATTCTTATGGTTTGAATATTAAACGACTATTTCGTAGTTGAAATGGAGACCATCTACCAAGGAATATTCTTATGGTTTGAATATTAAACGACTATTTCGTAGTTGAAATGGAGACTATCTACCAAGGAATATTCTTATGGTTTGAATATTAAACGACTATTTCGTAGTTGAAATGGAGACTATATATCTACCAAGGAATATTCTCATGGTTTGAATATTAAACGACTATTTCGAAGTTGAAATGGAGACTATATATCTACCAAGGAATATTCTTATGGTTTGAATATTAAACGACTATTTCGAAGTTGAAATGGAGACTATATATCTACCAAGGAATATTCTTATGGTTTGAATATTAAACGACTATTTCGTAGTTAAAATGGAGACTATATATCTACCAAGGAATATTCTTATGGTTTGAATATTAAACGACTATTTCGTAGTTAAAATGGAGACTATATATCTACCAAGGAACATTCTTATGGTTTGAATATTAAACGACTATTTCGTAGTTAAAATGGAGACTATATATCTACCAAGGAACATTCTTATGGTTTGAATATTAAACGACTATTTCGAAGTTGAAATGGAGACTATATATCTACCAAGGAATATTCTTATGGTTTGAATATTAAACGACTATTTCGTAGTTAAAATGGAGACTATATATTTAATAGGAATATTCTTATGGTTTGAATATTAAACGACTATTTCGAAGTTGAAATGGAGACTATATATCTACCAAGGAATATTCTTATGGTTTGAATATTAAACGACTATTTCGAAGTTGAAATGGAGACTATATATCTACCAAGGAATATTCTTATGGTTTGAATATTAAACGACTATTTCGTAGTTAAAATGGAGACTATATACCTACCAAGGAATATTCTTATGGTTTGAATATTAAACGACTATTTCGTAGTTAAAATGGAGACTATATATCTACCAAGGAATATTCTTATGGTTTGAATATTAAACGACTATTTCGTAGTTGAAATGGAGACTATCTACCAAGGAATATTCTTATGGTTTGAATATTAAACGACTATTTCGTAGTTGAAATGGAGACTATCTACCAAGGAATATTCTTATGGTTTGAATATTAAACGACTATTTCGAAGTTGAAATGGAGACTATATATCTACCAAGGAATATTCTTATGGTTTGAATGTTAAACGACTATTTCGAGTTGAAATGGAGACTATCTACCAAGGAATATTGTTATGGTTTGAATATTAAACGACTATTTCGTAGTTGAAATGGAGACTATCTACCAAGGAATATTCTTATGGTTTGAATATTAAACGACTATTTCGTAGTTGAAATGGAGACTATATATCTACTAAGGAATATTCTTATGGTTTGAATATTAAACGACTATTTCGAAGTTGAAATGGAGACTATATATCTACCAAGGAATATTCTTATGGTTTGAATATTAAACGACTATTTCGTAGTTAAAATGGAGACTATATGTCTACCAAGGAATATTCTTATGGTTTGAATATTAAACGACTATTTCGTAGTTAAAATGGAGACTATATATCTACCAAGGAACATTCTTATGGTTTGAATATTAAACGACTATTTCGTAGTTAAAATGGAGACTATATATCTACCAAGGAACATTCTTATGGTTTGAATATTAAACGACTATTTCGAAGTTGAAATGGAGACTATATATCTACCAAGGAATATTCTTATGGTTTGAATATTAAACGACTACTTCGTAGTTAAAATGGAGACTATATATCTGCCAAGGAACATTCTTATGGTTTGAATATTAAACGACTATTTCGAAGTTGAAATGGAGACTATATATCTACCAAGGAATATTCTTATGGTTTGAATATTAAACGACTTTTTCGATGTTGAAATGGAGACTATATATCTACCAAGGAATATTCTTATGGTTTGAATATTAAACGACTATTTCGTAGTTAAAATGGAGACTATATATCTACCAAGGAATATTCTTATGGTTTGAATATTAAACGACTATTTCGTAGTTAAAATGGAGACTATATATCTACCAAGGAATATTCTTATGGTTTGAATATTAAACGACTATTTCGTAGTTGAAATGGAGACTATCTACCAAGGAATATTCTTATGGTTTGAATATTAAACGACTATTTCGTAGTTGAAATGGAGACTATCTACCAAGGAATATTCTTATGGTTTGAATATTAAACGACTATTTCGTAGTTGAAATGGAGACTATATATCTACTAAGGAATATTGTTATGGTTTGAATATTAAACGACTATTTCGAAGTTGAAATGGAGACTATATATCTACCAAGGAATATTCTTATGGTTTGAATATTAAACGACTATTTCGTAGTTAAAATGGAGACTATATATCTACCAAGGAATATTCTTATGGTTTGAATATTAAACGACTATTTCGAGTTGAAATGGAGACTATCTACCTACCAAGGAATATTCTTATGGTTTGAATATTAAACGACTATTTCGTAGTTGAAATGGAGACTATCTACCAAGGAATATTCTTATGGTTTGAATATTAAACGACTATTTCGTAGTTGAAATGGAGACTATATATCTACCAAGGAATATTCTTATGGTTTGAATATTAAACGACTATTTCGTAGTTAAAATGGAGACTATATATCTACCAAGGAATGTTCTCATGGTTTGAATATTAAACGACTATTTCGTAGTTAAAATGGAGACTATATATCTACCAAGGAACATTCTTATGGTTTGAATATTAAACGACTATTTCGTAGTTAAAATGGAGACTATATATCTACCAAGGAACATTCTTATGGTTTGAATATTAAACGACTATTTCGAAGTTGAAATGGAGACTATATATCTACCAAGGAATATTCTTATGGTTTGAATATTAAACGACTATTTCGTAGTTAAAATGGAGACTATATATCTACCAAGGAACATTCTTATGGTTTGAATATTAAACGACTACTTCGAAGTTGAAATGGAGACTATATATCTACCAAGGAATATTCTTATGGTTTGAATATTAAACGACTATTTCGATGTTGAAATGGAGACTATCTACCAAGGAATATTCTTATGGTTTGAATATTAAACGACTATTTCGAAGTTGAAATGGAGACTATATATCTACCAAGGAATATTCTTATGGTTTGAATATTAAACGACTATTTCGAAGTTAAGATGGAGACTATCTACCAAGGAATATTCTTATGGTTTGAATATTAAACGACTATTTCGTAGTTAAAATGGAGACTATATATCTACCAAGGAATATTCTTATGGTTTGAATATTAAACGACTATTTCGATGTTGAAATGGAGACTATCTACCAAGGAATATTCTTATGGTTTGAATATTAAACGACTATTTCGTAGTTAAAATGGAGACTATATATCTACCAAGGAGTATTCTTATGGTTTGAATATTAAACGACTATTTCGTAGTTAAAATGGAGACTATATATCTACCAAGGAATATTCTTATGGTTTGAATATTAAACGACTATTTCGTGGTTGAAATGGAGACTATCTACCAAGGAATAATTCTTATGGTTTGAATATTAAACGACTATTTCGTAGTTGAAATGGAGACTATCTACCAAGGAATATTCTTATGGTTTGAATATTAAACGACTATTTCGTAGTTGAAATGGAGACTATCTATCTACTAAGGAATATTCTTATGGTTTGAATATTAAACGACTATTTCGAAGTTGAAATCGAGACTATATATCTACCAAGGAATGTTCTTTTGGTTTGAATATTAAACGACTATTTCGATGTTAAAATGGAGACTATATATCTACCAAGGAACATTCTTATGGTTTGAATATTAAACGACTATTTCGTAGTTAAAATGGAGACTATATATCTACCAAGGAACATTCTTATGGTTTGAATATTAAACGACTATTTCGTAGTTAAAATGGAGACTATATATCTACCAAGGAACATTCTTATGGTTTGAATATTAAACGACTATTTCGAAGTTGAAATGGAGACTATATATCTACCAAGGAATATTCTTATGGTTTGAATATTAAACGACTATTTCGTAGTTAAAATGGAGACTATATATCTACCAAGGAACATTCTTATGGTTTGAATATTAAACGACTATTTCGTAGTTGAAATGGAGACTATATATCTACCAAGGAACATTCTTATGGTTTGAATATTAAACGACTATTTCGTAGTTAAAATGGAGACTATATATCTACCAAGGAACATTCTTGTGGTTTGAATATTAAACGACTATTTCGAAGTTGAAATGGAGACTATATATCTACCAAGGAATATTCTTATGGTTTGAATATTAAACGACTATTTCGAAGTTGAAATGGAGACTATATGTCTACCAAGGAACATTCTTATGGTTTGAATATTAAACGACTATTTCGTAGCTAAAATGGAGACTATATATCTACCAAGGAACATTCTTATGGTTTGAATATTAAACGACTATTTCGAAGTTGAAATGGAGACTATATATCTACCAAGGAATATTCTTATGGTTTGAATATTAAACGACTATTTCGAAGTTGAAATGGAGACTATATATCTACCAAGGAATATTCTTATGGTTTGAATATTAAACGACTATTTCGTAGTTAAAATGGAGACTATATATCTACCAAGGAACATTCTTATGGTTTGAATATTAAACGACTATTTCGTAGTTAAAATGGAGACTATATATCTACCAAGGAACATTCTTATGGTTTGAATATTAAACGACTATTTCGTAGTTAAAATGGAGACTATATATCTACCAAGGAACATTCTTATGGTTTGAATATTAAACGACTATTTCGAAGTTGAAATGGAGACTATATATCTACCAAGGAATATTCTTATGGTTTGAATATTAAACGACTATTTCGTAGTTAAAATGGAGACTATATATCTACCAAGGAACATTCTTATGGTTTGAATATTAAACGACTATTTCGTAGTTGAAATGGAGACTATATATCTACCAAGGAACATTCTTATGGTTTGAATATTAAACGACTATTTCGTAGCTAAAATGGAGACTATATATCTACCAAGGAACATTCTTATGGTTTGAATATTAAACGACTATTTCGAAGTTGAAATGGAGACTATATATCTACCAAGGAATATTCTTATGGTTTGAATATTAAACGACTATTTCGAAGTTGAAATGGAGACTATATATCTACCAAGGAACATTCTTATGGTTTGAATATTAAACGACTATTTCGTAGCTAAAATGGAGACTATATATCTACCAAGGAACATTCTTATGGTTTGAATATTAAACGACTATTTCGAAGTTGAAATGGAGACTATATATCTACCAAGGAATATTCTTATGGTTTGAATATTAAACGACTATTTCGTAGTTAAAATGGAGACTATATATCTACCAAGGAACATTCTTATGGTTTGAATATTAAACGACTATTTCGTAGTTAAAATGGAGACTATATATCCACCAAGGAACATTCTTATGGTTTGAATATTAAACGACTATTTCGAAGTTGAAATGGAGACTATATATCTACCAAGGAATATTCTTATGGTTTGAATATTAAACGACTATTTCGAAGTTGAAATGGAGACTATATATCTACCAAGGAACATTCTTATGGTTTGAATATTAAACGACTATTTCGTAGTTAAAATGGAGACTATATATCTACCAAGGAACATTCTTATGGTTTGAATATTAAACGACTATGTCGAAGTTGAAATGGAGACTATATATCTACCAAGGAATATTCTTATGGTTTGAATATTAAACGACTATTTCGTAGTTAAAATGGAGACTATATATCTACCAAGGAACATTCTTATGGTTTGAATATTAAACGACTACTTCGAAGTTGAAATGGAGACTATATATCTACCAAGGAATATTCTTATGGTTTGAATATTAAACGACTATTTCGATGTTGAAATGGAGACTATCTACCAAGGAATATTCTTATGGTTTGAATATTAAACGACTATTTCGAAGTTGAAATGGAGACTATATATCTACCAAGGAATATTCTTATGGTTTGAATATTAAACGACTACTTCGAAGTTGAAATGGAGACTATCTACCAAGGAATATTCTTATGGTTTGAATATTAAACGACTATTTCGTAGTTAAAATGGAGACTATATATCTACCAAGGAGTATTCTTATGGTTTGAATATTAAACGACTATTTCGTAGTTAAAATGGAGACTATATATCTACCAAGGAATATTCTTATGGTTTGAATATTAAACGACTATTTCGTGGTTGAAATGGAGACTATCTACCAAGGAATAATTCTTATGGTTTGAATATTAAACGACTATTTCGTAGTTGAAATGGAGACTATCTACCAAGGAATATTCTTATGGTTTGAATATTAAACGACTATTTCGTAGTTGAAATGGAGACTATCTATCTACTAAGGAATATTCTTATGGTTTGAATATTAAACGACTATTTCGAAGTTGAAATCGAGACTATATATCTACCAAGGAATATTCTTTTGGTTTGAATATTAAACGACTATTTCGCAGTTAAAATGGAGACTATATATCTACCAAGGAACATTCTTATGGTTTGAATATTAAACGACTATTTCGCAGTTAAAATGGAGACTATATATCTACCAAGGAACATTCTTATGGTTTGAATATTAAACGACTATTTCGTAGTTAAAATGGAGACTATATATCTACCAAGGAACATTCTTATGGTTTGAATATTAAACGACTATTTCGAAGTTGAAATGGAGACTATATATCTACCAAGGAATATTCTTATGGTTTGAATATTAAACGACTATTTCGTAGTTAAAATGGAGACTATATATCTACCAAGGAACATTCTTATGGTTTGAATATTAAACGACTATTTCGTAGTTGAAATGGAGACTATATATCTACCAAGGAACATTCTTATGGTTTGAATATTAAACGACTATTTCGTAGTTAAAATGGAGACTATATATCTACCAAGGAACATTCTTATGGTTTGAATATTAAACGACTATTTCGAAGTTGAAATGGAGACTATATATCTACCAAGGAATATTCTTATGGTTTGAATATTAAACGACTATTTCGAAGTTGAAATGGAGACTATATATCTACCAAGGAACATTCTTATGGTCTGAATATTAAACGACTATTTCGTAGCTAAAATGGAGACTATATATCTACCAAGGAACATTCTTATGGTTTGAATATTAAACGACTATTTCGAAGTTGAAATGGAGACTATATATCTACCAAGGAATATTCTTATGGTTTGAATATTAAACGACTATTTCGAAGTTGAAATGGAGACTATATATCTACCAAGGAATATTCTTATGGTTTGAATATTAAACGACTATTTCGTAGTTAAAATGGAGACTATATATCTACCAAGGAACATTCTTATGGTTTGAATATTAAACGACTATTTCGTAGTTAAAATGGAGACTATATATCTACCAAGGAACATTCTTATGGTTTGAATATTAAACGACTATTTCGTAGTTAAAATGGAGACTATATATCTACCAAGGAACATTCTTATGGTTTGAATATTAAACGACTATTTCGAAGTTGAAATGGAGACTATATATCTACCAAGGAATATTCTTATGGTTTGAATATTAAACGACTATTTCGTAGTTAAAATGGAGACTATATATCTACCAAGGAACATTCTTATGGTTTGAATATTAAACGACTATTTCGTAGTTGAAATGGAGACTATATATCTACCAAGGAACATTCTTATGGTTTGAATATTAAACGACTATTTCGTAGCTAAAATGGAGACTATATATCTACCAAGGAACATTCTTATGGTTTGAATATTAAACGACTATTTCGAAGTTGAAATGGAGACTATATATCTACCAAGGAATATTCTTATGGTTTGAATATTAAACGACTATTTCGAAGTTGAAATGGAGACTATATATCTACCAAGGAACATTCTTATGGTTTGAATATTAAACGACTATTTCGTAGCTAAAATGGAGACTATATATCTGCCAAGGAACATTCTTATGGTTTGAATATTAAACGACTATTTCGAAGTTGAAATGGAGACTATATATCTACCAAGGAATATTCTTATGGTTTGAATATTAAACGACTATTTCGTAGTTAAAATGGAGACTATATATCTACCAAGGAACATTCTTATGGTTTGAATATTAAACGACTATTTCGTAGTTGAAATGGAGACTATATATCTACCAAGGAACATTCTTATGGTTTGAATATTAAACGACTATTTCGTAGCTAAAATGGAGACTATATATCTACCAAGGAACATTCTTATGGTTTGAATATTAAACGACTATTTCGAAGTTGAAATGGAGACTATATATCTACCAAGGAATATTCTTATGGTTTGAATATTAAACGACTATTTCGAAGTTGAAATGGAGACTATATATCTACCAAGGAACATTCTTATGGTTTGAATATTAAACGACTATTTCGTAGCTAAAATGGAGACTATATATCTGCCAAGGAACATTCTTATGGTTTGAATATTAAACGACTATTTCGAAGTTGAAATGGAGACTATATATCTACCAAGGAATATTCTTATGGTTTGAATATTAAACGACTATTTCGTAGTTAAAATGGAGACTATATATCTACCAAGGAACATTCTTATGGTTTGAATATTAAACGACTATTTCGTAGTTAAAATGGAGACTATATATCCACCAAGGAACATTCTTGTGGTTTGAATATTAAACGACTATTTCGAAGTTGAAATGGAGACTTTATATCTACCAAGGAATATTCTTTTGGCTTGAATATTAAACGACTATTTCGTAGTTAAAATGGAGACTATATATCTACCAAGGAACATTCTTATGGTTTGAATATTAAACGACTATTTCGAAGTTGAAATGGAGACTATATATCTACCAAGGAATATTCTTATGGTTTGAATATTAAACGACTATTTCGAAGTTGAAATGGAGACTATATATCTACCAAGGAATATTCTTATGGTTTGAATATTAAACGACTATTTCGTAGTTAAAATGGAGACTATATATCTACCAAGGAATATTCTTATGGTTTGAATATTAAACGACTATTTCGTAGTTAAAATGGAGACTATATATCTACCAAGGAACATTCTTATGGTTTGAATATTAAACGACTATTTCGTAGTTAAAATGGAGACTATATATCTACCAAGGAACATTCTTATGGTTTGAATATTAAACGACTATTTCGAAGTTGAAATGGAGACTATATATCTACCAAGGAATATTCTTATGGTTTGAATATTAAACGACTATTTCGTAGTTAAAATGGAGACTATATATCTACCAAGGAACATTCTTATGGTTTGAATATTAAACGACTATTTCGTAGTTAAAATGGAGACTATATATCTACCAAGGAACATTCTTATGGTTTGAATATTAAACGACTATTTCGAAGTTGAAATGGAGACTATATATCTACCAAGGAATATTCTTATGGTTTGAATATTAAACGACTATTTCGAAGTTGAAATGGAGACTATCTACCAAGGAATATTCTTATGGTTTGAATATTAAACGACTATTTCGAAGTTGAAATGGAGACTATATATCTACCAAGGAATATTCTTATGGTTTGAATATTAAACGACTATTTCGAAGTTGAAATGGAGACTATCTACCAAGGAATATTCTTATGGTTTGAATATTAAACGACTATTTCGAAGTTGAAATGGAGACTATCTACCAAGGAATATTCTTATGGTTTGAATATTAAACGACTATTTCGAAGTTGAAATGGAGACTATATATCTACCAAGGAACATTCTTATGGTTTGAATATTAAACGACTATTTCGAAGTTACAATGGAGACTATCTTGCAAGGAGTATTCTTATGGTATAATATAAAACGTTTTTTACGTAACTAGGTAAAGACTATTAACCAACAAATATTTTATGGCGTAAATGTGAAACAGCTATTTCTTAAATAAAGCCCGGAGTCTTTTAAGCAACAAATATTCTTTTGGCGTGTATGTCAAACACTAATTTCAGCTAAATAGTCACTATTTATAGCTCCCAAATGAAAATATAACCAACGACTCATTACCGAGTACTTGTCGTGAAAACGCGTCGATCAACATGCCTTCTATGAAACATTACTATTAATCAAATCAAGGTATTTGAAAAGGGATTATTCCTCTGTGCGCAACACAACATT
The DNA here is from genome assembly GCF_037392515.1 of Haliotis asinina. Taxonomy (NCBI): domain Eukaryota; kingdom Metazoa; phylum Mollusca; class Gastropoda; order Lepetellida; family Haliotidae; genus Haliotis; species Haliotis asinina. The sequence goes on along the minus strand of NC_090293.1, from coordinate 24,080,121 downwards.
TCCCTCTCAAGTATTTCAATACAGGCTGATAATATTTAGTCTGTTGCAAAGCTTTCCTCAGATGTTCGTTGAGGACACCATACTACAGGTATGGATCACCTAGTAGTTACATAATAAGCCATCAATCTGCCAGGTGAATGTGTTTGCTGGCTGAATTTCTAAAAGCAAAATCAATGCGGATACAAAACTGTTTCCCGTTATGTAAACGTTTAAACGATGCTTCTAAGAAACTGCTCTATGACCACTCGAGGGACGCGGAGCAAGTCTTTGTGTCACTGTTGAGATAAGGTTGGTAATAGGTTTGTCGTCTAACACAGCACGGTGCTATATTCCAGCTAGATAACGGTTGTGGGGAAGAATGATTTGACACACTGTGGAGACTCCAAGCTTCAAACTCGGTGTGTTTTAAAATGATATCAGTGTTCAGGTTACATGACTAATGCTGGAACTACAGTGGAAGCTGTCGAAACCGATATCTGTCCAATCCGGCACGTTGTCAGTACCGGCATAAATATCAGTCCTGTCTGTGGCTTGTACATTTATCATCAGCTCTACAATCCGGCATGTTGTCTGAACTAAATTAATTCTTCAGTCCCGATGAGTGCTGGTTTAGACAGCTTCCACTGTAGTTTCCTAGAATTGGTTGTTTTTCAACAGTATTGTCTTAGTCACATATTTCAGCGATTCTCTTTTACTTAAACACTAAGGCTAATAACTTGCACGCTAACGAAAACAATACGGCTCGTTGTCAAATTTTGACATTGCCTGATATTTTTAGGGAACAAACATGTCCTTTAACGCTTTAGTTTGACATAATTAATTTATACAATATAGCCAAAACATATGAAACAAAAACACTGGAGAATAATCTTCAGTCTCAATTATCTAACCAACCATATTCCACTGGCGTACACAGTAAAGTAATGATGACATTACACTAAACTCAATGCAAGATCGCAAGAAACATCTCGTGTTCTCACACATTATCACCAGCCCGAGAATTCGAGAAAACAAAACTATCCCTTTCAGTATTCCATACCTAACCAGACTCACCTCACTGTCATTACAGCCTCGTGAAACTCGACAATTAAAACTAATGAAATTTACAAAATCTAATCCGAGCTGAACTTTGTAAGTTTATGACGTTTTGTAATGTTTGGGTGGAAAGTACTTGAACTTTTCTCTAACACGCTTACATAAACATATCGAACATGTCGTATCGCCGCTAAAACTGGGAATCAAATGGCTTCCAAAGTCAACAATTTTCGCAGGGTGATTCAACGTTATTGGGTTGCAGAGGTACTTAGGCAAAGACTGTTTGACCGATTCAATGACCTCGGTCACTTCCGATTTATCTCTGTCTCTTCGACCTTGACCTTCCATTTAACTGGTCGCCATCTGTTGACGAAACCGACGCTGTAATCAGCTACCAGACACAAGAAGGCCACTACAACGCATCCCGATTAACAGTTGAAACACGATACCTCCTTTCACGTGTAGGACATCTGATGGCTTTTAAACGTTTTGTTCATGGCTGCTGATTTTGTCGAATTGCTGCGGATTAATCTGATCAGCGTTATCAGAGGACCGTGCCACGTAAATATTAAAGGTGTGTAATTGGCCACTTGGAGTGAGCATTTGCTAAAACGACGGCAGGGGGATGGTGATGTGTAAAGGTAACACAGGTTGTAAAAGGTTACCATTTCAGTGAAAAGGATTCGTAGACAAAGGGCATGGTGTTGACAAATCCAGAAATGACGTGGAAGGTTTCAATCTTATTTCAGTTGTTTAGTAACACCATAGTCACTCACTCACTGTTTGAACGTCGGCGTGATAATGGCCATTCAATGTTTGGCCGCACGTTCCAACGTTCAAACAATGTTTTCCACATACGGTTTAGGCTCATATTTAAACTGAAAATTATTTGTTATGATTTTCAAATAACCTATTATACCTATAAGGATGAAAGCCTGTTTAAAGTCTCTGCTTGTATGTGTCATCTTCTGATTACACTGACACACATACAGCAAGCAGCTGTACTGAAGAATAGTTCTGGCTCAAAAGGGGAGAGTCATGTGACAGTACAGCTTCGTAGTTGGACTACAGTAAGTTGATTCAGATGACACCATGACTGAATGAGATATGACTTAGAAGAAGAACCTCCGTGAGTCGGACACAGCGACAGTGCGCCGTAATTCACTTACTATAATGCTGAGCTCAGGGATTTCTTGGGCGGTGTGGTAGCCTCGTAGTTAAAGTGTTCCCTCGTCACTATGGAGAAACAGGTTCGATTCGTGTGGGGTCAGTGTGTGAAACTCATTTCCGGTGTCCCTCGCCGTGATCTTGCTGGCGTATTGCTAAAAGCGACATAAAACAATACTCGATCAAGATTATATTCACACACACGATTATAGATCACACACATCTCATTATATATATGCAAAGGCCTTATCAGGGGTTATCGACAACCATAGGACGCTGCGAGTACAATCTGCATTTATTGTCTGATCCAGACTCGATTACTTACAGACCGCCGCCATATGGCTGGAATATTGCTGAGTGCGGCGTAAAACTCAACTCACTCATTGACTAGCTCACTCCCAATTTATATTTGAATTCCATTCACTGATTGATATTAGGATCAAGGATTTTGTTGTCGGCTTACGGTGTTTTGTCAATCCCCGGGTCACCGAGGCTGGCCACCTTGTCAAGGTTGTCCAGTAAGGGGTGTGGGAGGTGCGTGTGTGTCATTAGGCTCAGTTTCAGTTCATCAAGAATAGTGGTGACCGGAAACTAGACATTTCAGACGTCTGAGGATGAGTTCTGATCAGAAGTGTTCATAAGTGATATCAGAATAATCACGGGCTAATAGTGATGTGGCGTTTAATCAAGGGCAGAGAGCGGACAGAGAACGCACAGAGGAAGCGAGAGAGAGAGAAGAGCGAGAGAACAGGGAAGTTAGAGAGGGAGAGCACAAGGGAAACCAGAAAGTGAGAGCACAGATGGAGCCAGCGAGAGAAGAGCACAAAGGAGGTGATAGAGAGAGAAAGAGGAGGAAGTTAGAGACAGAAAGAATTCAGAGGGAGCGAGCGAGAGAAGAAAGAGCACAAGGGAAGAGAGAGAGAGAAAGAGAGAGAGAGAGGGGAAGAGAGAGAGAGGAGGAAGAGAGAGAGAGAGGTAGGAGGGAGGGACAGTACTCACGAATGTGTCTATCCTGTTGGATTTGACAATCGGAAGTCGTGGTGGTTGGAGAAGAAGTTCCCAATGAAAAGGTTCTTCTACCTCTTCCGAGGTAACAGAGGACGTTTGGTCACTTTGTCAATAACTAGCGTTCGTGACACTAGCAAATGTGTTCGGTTTCTCTGTTCGTCTAGTCATACCACCTTCACCGAGGGTTAATCTTTAACGGTAATTAAATAGGTTCCAGATGCACCAATACCGGCGGGCTCCGGGCTCATAGCTGTTAAGTACATAGTCACAAGGCACAGCATCCACACAACGGAAGATGTTAAGATATATATGTCCACAAAGACGTTAAGAAGATGAGCCGAAGGACCTGATTAGACCCTCTTGCTATAAATCTGTACAATTATTCCCCGAGTATTGTCTTCGATCGTAGTAGTTCCTATCAACAATCTTTCGAATTTTACGATTGCAGTGTTTCCTTTGGTAAAACAGAAATGTCTATAATTTGGAAGAGAGACTCTCAAGTTGCTCTAAAAGGTGACAGAAATGTACCCTTCTATTCTTGAGTTTACAAGCGATGGCTCAGCGCACACATGATGTCCACGGTTGCACGTGCATTACATGAAAATATATACATAAAAATAAATACAGGCAATATACCTCGATGTAAAAACATGCGCATGTGACACGCTGGGGTGGTCTAGTGGTAAATGCGTTTTCTTGGCACACCAAACATCGCGTTTCGATTCCCTACATGGGCGCAATGTGTGAAGTCCATTTCTGGTGTCCCCTCCGTGACATTGCTGGAATATTGTTTAAAGCGGCGTACAACTCATTCATCCCATGTGCACGTTACCTGAATCAAGATCAAAGGATTGAAGGCAATCCTTTCATCAAGACAGATAGCAAATAATCTAGTTAGGGCCAGGCAAAAATGTGATTGATAAAAAGAGACTTCGGAGCTCTTTGACACACAATTTACCATCCTTCGATCGACCAGTGAAGGTCCGGGTTAGAATAGGCCTTCAGCAATCCATGCTTGCCATAAAAGGCGAGTATGCTTGTCGTAAGATGCGACTAACGGGATCGGGTGGTCAGGCTCGCTGACTTGGTTGACACATGTCATCGGTTCCCCATTGCGCAGATCGATGGTCATTTTGTTGATCACTGTATTGTCTGGTCCAGACTCGATTATTTACAGACCGCCGCCATATAGCTGGAATATTGCTGAGTGCAGCGTAAAACTAAACTCACTCAACCACTTTCTCCAGAGGATATAAAGTTTAAAGTGAAATAAAGACATAAAATGGACAAAAAGAAATATGTCATAATATTTTATTGATATTAAGTAGTTTTCCCATTTAAAATATCTTCTTTCTCTGATAAAAATGATGCTATATTGTTGACAACGAAATATTCATATTTCCGGTGCTCTGGTGTCAAATCCTACATATGTCCAGACATTTCGTCGTAATTAAGTGAGAGACACACGTTCTCATAACGAAATATTGGTCATTCCCTGCGGTCAAGGTGTAATGTTCTTTATCTGACTGTCCAGTTCATATCACACATCACTAACAACATTGCTTTCTCGAGATTGCCTCGGGCAACGGGAGGCCTTAACAATACAAGGTGCGTTGCAGCGTCGCGACACAAGTTTCTGGCATGGGTTTACGGTATTTTTGCCTCTGTTGATGACTTAGTTGATATTCAGATTTTCGACCATTTTATCGCTCTGTCACTACGGTGTTGTCTGGGTACGCTGGAAGGGTCTAGAACATTCAGATGCTAACTGTTAAGCCGCGAATACCTGCAAAATGTCTAATGTGGCTTAAAGGATCATTTACTAACTACATTCTTACTGTGATTTCAGACAGAGAGACGCTTAAAGCCACTTCAAGCAAACATGGTGAGTGAGTTGGGTTTATCATTTGTATCACGGCATGGTTTCTTGTGGTAGGTCTCAGTGAGTGAGTTTAGTTTTACGTCATATTTATCAATATTCCAGCAACATCACGGAGGGGAACACCAGACATGGGCCTCACGCATTGCACCCATGTCGCGACTCGAACCCCGGTCCTTATAAGGAGCGAATGGTTGAACCAAAGCTGCAAGTGCTACTACAGCGAAATGGTTTTCTTTGTGCGCATGCAGGGAGTCGAACCAGGTCATTCACACAAAGGACGGACGCTTCAGCTGTACATTACATTCATTTGAAGTCTAAAAGGCACAGAGTCGGTGGTGTAGCCAAGTGATCAAAGCGTTCTCTCGTCACACCGAAGATCCGGGTTTGATTTCCACGGGTACAATGTGGGAAACCCATTTCTGTCCGTCGCCGTGATATTGCTGGAATATTGCCTAAGGCAGGGTAACACTAAACTCACTTACAAGGCGCCAAATGATCCTAGATACACGGTGTATTCCTTGAACTACTTACACTGGTCGTCAGGGAAATTGGATGAACCAATACGTTTGTACAGTACACTTATGACATGTTAGTGATCTTCAGTGAAGGGGAACACAGGCGGAACAATAGCTACAATTACAGTCGGATTCCTAGAAATCAAAGTAGAGTCCGACACAAGAAAGTTTGAGCAAATACTGATTACCCCACCTCTTTAAATTAGATATTGCTCTGGACTCTTTTTTTTTTGGTTATATGCTGTTAATTTTGTACAATACATTTTGAAGACATTTTTCTGGAACTAGAGGCAAGTCGCATTGAAGTGTATTACATTGAAATAATGGAGTGTGTCCGTGCACGCTTGTGTGCGTATGTATGCGTCCGTGTGTGCGTATGTATGCGTCCGTGTGTACGTATTTTGCGTCTTTGCATGTGTAAAAACTCATCTGAAAATATCATGGTCTTTAGGCTTTATGTTAATCCCGGGGCGGAGGGGTAGAATAGTGGTTAAAGAGTTCGCTCGTCATGCCGAAGACCCGGGTTCGATTCCCCACATGGGTACGATGTGTGAGGCCCATTTTCTGGTGTCCCCCGCCGTGATATCGCTGGAATATTGCTAAAAGAAAATCTTTCCCAGAAAAGATTTGTTTTTACAACCATTCCGACAACACGACATCGTAAGTGATGTTAACAACATAAGTGAAGCCAACACGTCTCCAAAACGCACTTTTCTTCCGTATGTATGTCTCCTGTGAATCAGTGCACATGTCCAGTGCTTCATGTTTCACTGTTTCTATTGGTCAGTGCTGGACATGAACATGTTTCATTAAAGGATATCCCGAAGTGAAAGTTATACCACCTGCTGGGGTCAGAGGGCAGGATTAACTGCCAACCAGCTGATGAAGCCAATACTTGAGACTGGTGTTAATTAATTAATACTGTGTTACATTACACGCATTGTTGTCATACCGGTCACTTGTGTCCGGTCAGTTGGGTAATGAAGTAGGTTCTGAAGCAATTTTCAGCTTATTGAAATATCCAGACAAGCGTCTTAATTCGGTAGCTTTATTGCAAGATAATCTAAACAAGTGTAGGTCAATAACTCAGACGTTTGAGATCGGTGCTTTTAGCGCATGCATTTCACGTGTGTCATTCTCTGTGGTGAGTTGTGAATAACGGCACCTAAAATTACCAAATACAGAAAAAATGAATTAAAAAATTAATTACTATGCAATAAAACAATAACGCTTTTGAATATCAAATCGGATTGTTGTCTGAACGTCATAGCTCTGATACAAATTTAATCAATTAAATGCGTTATAAATTCCATTCTAATGTTAATAATGAATCATGAAAATTTCCTTTTTTCTTTTTTCCGATATCCAATATTAGAAAACGCTATTTCAAATTCAATTCAATTAAAATATCATTCAATTACAATATTCAGTCACATTCCTTCAGAGATACAACCTTTGTTCATCTCTATACAAGACTATGATTATCCCATCATCCACAGTGATAGCATTCTGGAGCCAACAAAACACTTGGACTCAGTGTTTCCGTTCTCACAGAGGAATTGCAAGACGGCCAGACACGTATGCATGTTTAATACAGCTCCTTCTGCGCTTGAATCAGAACCAGTGACCATGAGAGATTAAGCGTGCAAATATTCTGGATGCTTGTGGTAAGACAGGGTTAAGATATGGGAGACGTATTGTGTTCCTCACGTATGTCTATACCCTCTACAGTGTGTACGACTTGGGCGATGTCTTGACCTAATGCGTCTGGTAACTGCAGTTTCCATTAGAGTAGCCAACGATCACGAAGCGCCGCCCCATCTGGGACAGCTTATTAGCGGTCTTTGATGAGAGTCTTCATGATAAGAGTTTTTATATTGATCAAGGATTCAGAAAACCTCGGGTGTCTTCATAGTCATCCTGAAATTGTCACCACCACGTCATTATGCTTTGTGTTCGACTAAGACCTACAACCAGTCTAGATCATCCTCCAGAACAGATTCCACAACAGCCAACTTCCGTAGATGTAATAGATGTAATAATCTACGACTTGCTTTTTACCCTGAACAGTCGTGATATACCTAAAATCATTCAGATCAGCAGTAAATTCAACTCACTTATGCTTTTCGAGAAGGTTCTCACACACATATTAACAATTTTGGAGACTACCGGAAATAGTTAATCACAAACAATTCAAGTTGACTTGCCTTTGCAAGTGTTTATACACCTAGTATCATCATTGTCATCCTCACATGAGAACAAAGTCGGAATCATCTGCTTGATACCGCTTTCAGTTCATATTTCTTATGACTTTTGAAATGGTTTTGTTGATTTACCACACCTTAAGGGCGTTGTGGTGGTCGCCCATTTTTCCTTTTTGGGGTTAGTGATTTCTTTAATAACTGCTGGTGACCGTTCGTTGATAACTGTATTGCACACTAACGCTGTGAAATGTCTGCTATCCTTCTAAAATGTCCTTTCAAAACCGCCTCGTTTATTACACACCGCCGACACTCCTGCTATTCAGATAAATGTGTCCAGATATCAAGCGTGCACTTAACATGTACTTGATAGCATGGGGGTTAATTGCACAATGCACGTGTCTAATAACACACTTTCAAATGCAATTTGATAGCAACAAAATGTTATTAATTGTTCCGTGTTTTACCGGCCATTTGAACGCACACGGCGTATGTCAACTGATTAGAGTGTGCCGAGCAACCAGGACGAACTCAGGACTCCTCTGGTAGTGTTACGTCACTTCGTCAATATGGAACCCTTATTGTTTCAAATTATTCCCGACATGGTGATATGGGTTCTCGCTATTCTATTAACCGCTACAAAATATAGTGATGACGTTTAATTTAAACTAAACTAATCGGAACTTGAAAATTTACACCTTCTGGTAGTTCTTCAATGGACGTTTTATATCTTATAGCGACATGGAGGCAATGAAGAGATCATTGTGGTCTTGTTTCTTTGATTTAGTGGGCTCAATTTGTTCATTACATAATTCTTCACATTAAGGCTTGATAAAAGGGGGATAAGAGATCAAAACGTGGCGTTTCACAAGATTTTCTGCCTCTATTTACTCTGAATGATCTGAAGAATGTTTCTCGGTTCGGGTAATCTGTCTTCACAACGAATGTTGAATAACAAAGTACCCACGTGTCTTTGTAACAGTTATTAAGATTAGAGTTTAAGATTGTATAATTCATTAAAGTTTGTGAGATATATTAGAGAGCGAATCTCCATTTGAAGACTTAACTCCATCGTCATTAGTTTTGGTATTCCATGCCTGTCTGCCTGAAGCTCGAACGTTTCACCAAAATATCAACAGGGCGTCACTTTCTATCACTTTGAAGCTGATACTCCGTGATATTACTGAAACTTGAATTTCTAAGATTGGGGCTGAAAAGACAAAGTAAATAAATCTGAACAGTTAGAATTGGTATCCCGCATCCCATGTTTGTTTCAACCTGCGAAGATCCGGGTTAGAACTGAGTTTTCCTTTTATTCCAGCTGCATAGTTCGATGCTTATGGTGTAAACGAATGAACTATCTGGTTTAGTCTGATTATTTACTGAATATTACTGCAATAGTTCTGCAATGATGAGCCAACAGACGTCCTTTTCCTTGATGAGGTTAGCTGCAGGTAAGCGCGATCCCGTGTAACAGGCAGATGACCCCGAATGAATATGGCCTCAGTAACACAAAGGCTGCTCTCACTACTCCCGTGTCGTGTTGATGTTATTGAAAGAACCCCACAGGAATACCGTTGAGTGCAGTACACAAACACACGCACATAAAGAAGGCAGAAAGGTAACTACAGATATTAATCTGAACAAACTGGTGGCTTTATTTAGTACATCCATGATATGATATAACTTTTTCAAAGAACCTGGTTCGAATCCCCAAAGAGGTACAATGCGTGATTTCTGATATCTCCATGCTGATAACGCCATATAGCTGGAATATTGCTGAGTGCGACGTAAAACTAAACTCCATGCTGATATTGCTATAATATTGCTAAGCTCGTCGTAGATGGATGCCGACTCACCAAAAAATCTTTAGTTGAAATGAGACATGCTTAGTACTGTCATGCTTAGTACTGTCATGCTTAGTACTGTCATGCTTAGTACTGTCATGTTGGCCACTGTTCTGGTTTTCACACCACACGGAATATAACGGCAACATAAGAGGCACTCGTACAGTACATATGAACCCAGTTGTAATTAACATGATACATCTGAGCCAGTAGACACAAAGTAACCTAAAGGAATTATTTGTTATTTAGTTTCCCTGAAAGTGCTTTGCGGTGTTCATGTAAAACACGCCTGCCCATCTTCTTATTGCGCTAGTATCAATACCTATATTTGATGGCTAGTGCTGAATCCAGCCAAAAAGTCGCAATAATCCATAGCATGACAGGCCGACTCCCTGATTGTCGTGTGTGTGTTGCAGTCATAGCTAAACACTTTCAGGAATGTCTTTGGCCTTTCTGTAGAAAAAGGCACATGTTTTGCTGTGTCCCTTGAATCCCAAGCCGCTATTTAGAATCTGCCATCTGATCATATTACACCTACTTCCAGAGGTAATTTCCTAAATAGCTGACAACTAATGCGATTAAACATAACCTAAAACCTCCGTAGACAACTCCTCCAATTATGCGTACTTTTATGTGGCGACTTCTACTCTCTTTCTACAGAGAGTTGGAATGGTGCCCGGATGTTGCTCCATCGCCGGTATGCCTTTCGTCTCGTATATGGAATATTACATAAGACCTTGGATGACTTAGAGACGGGAACTCGTCTTTCGGTAACGAGAGGCATGCTTTCTGGATATGGAGATGAGGCTTTTATTCCGCCTGTGGCCTGATGCTGAAATTAGCTGATGTTTAAAACTAATTCTCTTGGTACAGAGCTTCAAGATTAATCCATTTACACCATATAGGTACCCCTTTCAAAGACAATTCTGATGCCTACAACTCTTTAAGAAATTGGTTTTCATTTATGTTCGTCATTCAATTCTTTTGTCCTCGTCACGTCTCACTTGACCTGTTTGGATCTCGAGTCACTATATTGCGAGACAGCGGTCACAGGATGGACACGATCGTCACAGACAAATATTTGAACCACATATTTCTCAGGCATGTGGTGTATATAACTCACAAGTTTTATGAAACTTACTCTTTTCACAAAGATTTCAAGGAAGTGCAACTCTTACGCTGAATTTATTCGATCAAGGTCACAATATTCAAGGCCTCACTAAAGCTAGCATCATGCCAGACATGTGGAGGACAACTTCTCGTACTCTAAATTTGATGCACTAGTGACACAACTGATGTCCGACCCAGTTCCATATTTTAACTTGCACCATACGTTCCCGATTTGTTTCGGTGGATCATTCTTTTGTCTTTGCGAGTGTTTAGGTCCAGTGCCACCGGTAGGACAGGGTACTCTCACCTTATCACGAACACCTGGTTTCATCACTATTTCATGCTAATTCATAAGCACGTGATCATGCTATATTTGGAAGCTTACATTTGATTCTACTGTAAGCAGAGATGTTTTATAGAAGCGGAAAGGGGTTTGTCTTTTTCATTATTGACCCTGATCTGGCAAAGATTAATCCCTTAACTCAATAAGTTTTCATCCCTCGCTGCCAACTCCTCCCTCAAGAATGGTGTAATGTGGTGTAATGGGGGAAGGGGATGCGGACGATTGAGTGACGTGACTTCTTTCATCACCATTTGGGGAAATATTTCAAAAATAAGCTCAAAATGTCTACACCGGAGAGCAAGAGTCACGATGCAGATTACATTGGATGTAAAAGTCATGTTTGTGATTAAGATTATATGAAAGGTTCGCTGAAGGTTAGTGAGGACACCAGGTATTCTTGGAATACTCCCTTGCTCATCCGGACAGTGTTTTAAAATATCTAAGTACTTGCTATCTGATGCCACATACACGAATTATCCTGTCGTTCGAAATTTAATTCTTTTGGGGAAGAATGTGTGAAAGTCATTGTTTAAGAAATATTTGGCTGGAGGTTTTAAGTGTGGAAGGAAAACTGGAAGTGACGTAAGGAAACTAGGATGGATCGAAGAGTCAAATGTTGTAGTCAGACCGAACCAAGGCCTAGTTTTTCAAAGCTCTCTTAGCACTAAGATAGTCGTAAGTTAATGTTAATGTATGGCACCTATTGCTATCTTCGCGCTAAGAGAGCTACGAAAAACTAGGTCCAGGTCATTAGACCTTTGGATGTTGTATCTTTCTACGATATATAGACTCGAATCGTGACAGCGGACTCTGGTACACTGCGAAGGACATGCAAAAGAAAATGCCCCCCACAAGACTAGCCTTCAGATAGCTTTTCGCACGAGAGCACCCATCCCCACCTTACATTGCATACAGACTAGGTAGCTTATCGATTCACAATTATCGGGTGGTCACTGATCGGGTGGTCACTCGCTGACTTGGTTGACACATGTCATCGGTTTCCAATTGCGCTGATCAATGCTCATGTGGTTGGTCACTGGATTGCCTGGTCCAGACTCGATTATTTGCAGACCGCTACCATACTCGTAGCTGGAATAATGCTGAGTGCGGCGTAAAACTAAACTCACTCACTCACTTACAAGATTACCAAACACTGAAACATGAGATAAAATATGATTACCAGTAAACCCACAATGCTTTTGAATATTAAATTGGTTTGTTTTCAGATGGTTATATTCGCGATACAAAATAAATCATTTAAGAGTGTTATTAATTAAATTCTAGTGTTAATAATAAATCATCGGCGTGTAAAACATTTCTTTTTGTATGTCTTTGATATCGAATACCAGAAAACGCTATTTCTGGAATTGTTCAAATATTATTCAATCCCAATATTCAGTCATGTTTCTTCAGTGATACAGTTTTCTTCTCTATACAAGACTATCATCGTCCTATCATCCACAGTGATAGCATTCTGGAGCCAACAAAACACTGGGACTCAGTGTTTCCGTTCCCACAGAGGAATGGTAAGGCGGCCAGACACGTATGCATGTTTAATACAGCTCCTTCTGCACTCGAATCAGAACCAATGACGATGAGAGATTAAGCGTGCAAATATTCTGGATGCTTGTGGTAAGACAGGGTTAAGATATGGGAGACGTATTGTGTTCCTCACGTATGTCTACACCCTCTACAGTGTACACGACTTGGGCGATGTCTTGACCTAATGCGTCTGGTAACTGCAGTTTCCATTAGAGTAGCCAACGACCACAAAGCGCCGTCCCATCTGGGACAGCTGATACATGGCCAAAGAGTTGTAATAATTCTCTTGGCAGAGGAGCGTCCCTTGAACGGGCCAGGATCCAATGGGCTTGAATTCCAAATATGCCGCGATTATGACCACTGATTCGTTCGTCTTTGCTCGTGATGATAGTTGGCAGTACTGGGAGGACGTCCTCGAACTGGACCTCTATATTCTACCTCTGTAAATACTCGGGTATGGGCCAGACAAATCCAATTCATTTTAGTCATGCTTATGGACCTAGGCAATAGGAATACGATGGTATGCAGGTACCAAGTCAGCGAGCCTGACCTCCCGTTCCTGTTAGCCACCTCTTACAACAAGCACCGGTTGCTGAAGATCAGTTCTAACCCAGACCTTTACGGGTTGTGCGGTCACACTAAATTGTTCAAGTATTTATCCAAACCACATCTGGAGCTAGCCAGAAACCTTAATCCGTGACAGATGTATTCTATTATCCACGTTGACAGAACAGTACATGTTACATTGTGCTATATCCGTATCAACACATTCGTGGCTTCATGTTGGCACGAACATAAATATAAAACCGGTCTAGACAGATTCCCTTAGGTGTCCTCAAATTTGTCACTACAACCAAAGTTGGTGTCCATAGCACGACCCACTTTTCCCCGCTAAACTGTCGTGATATGCCTACTATTCTTTTCAGTCAGTCACTCACTCACTCATTCACTCACTCACGCTGCATCAACGGATTATACAACACTAAACACATATGCGGTATATTCATTGAATTGAGACCATACGCCTTTTAAAAAGGTTGACGTAATTTCTTGGAGACTATTAAAAAAATAGTCGATCACGAACAAGTCAAACTGATTTGCCTTTGCAAATATTTATGCACACAGAATCATCATTATTTCATACATGAGAACCATGACTCAAACGGAATCGTCTACTCACCACTGCTTTTAGCAGAGTCTTGGGTAGCCTAGTACTTATAGCGTTCGCTCGTCACGCCGACGATCCGAGCTGCCCACATGGGTACATTGTGTGAAGCCCGTTTCTGGTGTCCCTGTTGTGATGCTGTTGAAATGTTGCTAAAAGCAGTGTAAAAGCAATACTCACTCACTCACACTTTCTTTAGAAACGGTCTTGTTGGTTTGTCACACGTTTAGGGCGAGGTGGTGGCCAACGTGATAGTTACCAAGTCCCCTTTTAGGGTGTTCTTATTTTTCTAACCGACTGCTGTTGACAGTTCGTTGATAACTGTATTGCACACCACCGCTGTGAAAGTTCTGCTCTCCTTCCTGAAAGTGTACTTTCAGTATCGCCTCGTTCATCATACACTGCGGACACACCTGATATTCAGACACAAATATTCTGGATATCAAACTTGCGCTTAACATGTAATTGATAGCATGGGGTTTAATTGTACAATGCACATATCTAATAACACACTTTCAAATACCATACTGATAGCGACAAAATGTTATTAATTGTTTCGTCTTTTATCGGCCTTTGAATACACACGTATGCCAATTGATTAGAGTGTGCCGAGCAACCAGGAAGAACACAAGACTTCTCTGCTAGTGCTTCGCTACTTGGTCAATATGGAACCGTCATTGTTTCATATTATTCTCGACATGGTGATATCGGTTCCTGCTGTTCTATTAAATGATACGGAATATGGTAATTAAAACTAAAGGCTATGGCAAGAAGTCATTCTCAAATCGGAATCTGAAAATTTACACCTCCTGGTATAGTTCTTCGTAACGGACGTTTTATATCTTAAAGCGATATGAAGGCAATGAAGAGATCATTGTGGTCTTGTTTCTTTGATTTAGTGGGCTCATTTTGTTCATTACATTATTCTGACTGCACATTAAGACCTGAAAAAAAGGGGGATACTAGATCAAAACGTGGCGTTTCACAAGATTTTCTGCCTCTATTTACTCTGAAAGAGCTGAAGAATGTTCCTCGGTTTGGGTAATCTGTCTTCACAATGAATGTTGAATTGCATGGGCAGAATGTTGAATAACAACGTACCCGTGTTTCTTTGTAACAGTTATTAAGATTAGAGTTTAAGATTGTATAATTCATTAAAGTTTGTGATATATATTGCGGAGAGTTTTTAGAGAGCGAATCTCCATTTGAAGAGTTAACTCCATCATCATTAGGTTTGGTATTCCATGCTTGTATGTCAGAAATCGGAGCTCGGACGTTTCACCAAAATATCAACAGGACGTCACTTTCTATCTCTTTGAAGCTGATACTCCGTGATACTTGAATTTCTGAGATTGGAGCTAAATAGACTAAACAAATACAATACTTAGAATTGGTATCCCGCATCTTTATCTCAACCTGCAAAGATCCGGATTAGAATTGCCCTTTCCTTTTATCCCTGCATACTTCGATGCTTACAGTGTAAACGAATGGACTATCTGATCCAGTTTGATTATTTACTGAATATTTATGGAGTTGTGATATGTGTAACAGTTACTGCAATAGTTCTACAATGATGGGCCAACAGACATCCTTTTGCTGGATGAATGTTGAATAACAAAGTACCCACGTGTCTTTGTAACAGTTATTAAGATTAGAGTTTAAGATTGTATAATTCATTAAAGTTTGTGAGATATGTTAGAGAGCGAATCTCCATTTGAAGACTTAACTCCATCCTCATTAGTTTTGGTATTCCATGCTTGTCTGCCTGAAGCTCGAACGTTTCACCCAAACAGCAACATGACGTCACTTTCTATCACTTTGAAGCTGATACTCCGTGATATTACTGAAACTTGAATTTCTAAGATTGGGGCTGAAAAGACTAAATAAATAAATCTGAACAGTTAGAATTGGTATCCCGCATCCCATCTTTATCTCAACCTGCGAAGATCCGGATTAGAATTGCCGTTTCCTTTAGCCCTGCATAGTTTGATGCTTGCGGTGTAAACGAATGAACTATCTGGTTTAGTCTGATTATTTACTGAATATTACTGTAATTGTGATATGTGTGATTGCAATAGTTCTACAATGATGAGCCAACAGACGTCCTTTTCCTTGATGAGACCAGCTGCAGGTAAGCACGATCCCGTGTAACAGGCAGGGGATCCCGAATGAATATGGCCTCAGTGACACAAATGTTAGTATTGAAAGAACCCCACAGGAATATCGTTGAGAGCTGCGGTACACAATCACCCTTACATAAAGACGGCAGACGGATATTAGTCAACAAACTTATCCGTGACGTAATATAACCTCTTGGAAGAGTCTGGTTCGAATCCAAAGATAGAACAATGTGAGAAGCCAGCTTCTGACATCCCCTTGCTGATGTTGCTATAAGGTTGCTTAGATCAATACTCACTGACCATAACACCTTAGCTGAAATGAGACATTTTACTCCTTTTGTGAACACATGTTATCGTCTTTGGTATCCATTCATATGTTATCCTTTTCACACCAAACTCAAAACAGAGGCAACATAAAAACAATGAGTATACAGTGGAAGCTGTCTAATCCGGTACTCACTGGGACTGAGGAAATAGTCTCCTTTAGGCAATGTGCCTCTGTGATTGCAGAGCTGATGATAAATGTACAAGCCACGGAAGGGACTTGGATTTTTTGCAGGTGTTGACAGCTTGCTGGTTTAGACAGATGCCGGTTATTACAGATTCCACTGTAATACATATGAAAACAGTTGTAAGTAACATGATAGCTCAGAGCCAGTTTTCACAAATTTGGTAACCTGAAGGAAATATTTGGTATTTAGCTTCACAGAGGCAAAACACAAAATCTGCAATAAATGCATCACAAACGTCAGGAAACAACATATGCAAGGAACACGTGTTTGAGGCTGGTAGAAGTCCACGAAAATCAAACCCATTCATTAAAGTGCATAAAAGGCAATTTGAAAGTACAATGGCTTGTTAAAGCGACTCCCCATTTCATGTTTATTGAAAGAGCTTGTCTTGGAGACACTACCCAACTCCTTCCAGATGACTTCATCATATGGACATAACTGATTCCAATATTTTGACAATTCACACATGATGCCGAGGGTTAAAGCTGAATACTGAATGGTCACACATGTGTCATTTCCCCATATATTGTAAACAGTGCCATCTTAAATATCTGGACAGCTCCTGTCTAAATCTAAATCAAGCAATCCAAAGTTTGTGGTATGATGCTGAAATCGTCTGAGGTTTAAAACAATTTCTCTTGGTACGTTTGGCCAAGGAACAAATTATTCTTTTGGACAGATAATACACTACATTTTCACTATGCAGGCACTCTGTGCAAATTAAGACAATTCTGACGCCTAAACTCTTTCAGAAATGATTTTCCATTTTTGGTTAATAGTATTGTGCTCGCCACGTCTCACTTGACCTGTTCGGATCACGATTCACTATATTGCGAGACAGCGGTCACATTAGACATTGTTACAACAGACAAATGCTTCAGCTTCTGTCGATCGATTCCGTGCCAGACAATCCAGAGATCAATACCATGAAGAATGATCCACGTCACTCCACGCTACGCAATGGTGCCTTTACACTGGAACTGAGCACCCGATTCACAGATTTAATTGTTTTTAGAATAGAGGTGATGGAGTCAATGCTCCAGCAATTTTGGTATGGAAGTTTTAAGTGCAGGAGGAAAGTCTGAAATGATTGAGAAACCTTGGATGCATCCAAGAACCAAAGGCCGTAATCACCTCCGTCACATTGTGCACAGACTAGGAAGATTATCAACTGAAATCCATTCTGGAAGTGTACAGTAAACAATAATGTAATTGAAAAATGTTTATCTATTTTAGATCAAATTTCATATAACTCTTCAACAGACTGTTGTGCGACGTTTAGTTTTGTATCTGCAAACAAAAAAAAAAAGAAAGAAAAAACCACCCAACAAACATAGCGCTGCCAAAGCGATGTGCGATATCGCCCGTCACTTGCTTCATCATTAAAATGCTCAGGTTGTTACATTTACAGAACCATTTCCATCACTACGAATAGCATTCTTGAGCTTCAAGATTTTTCTGCGTGTTTGTTAAATATTACCGAATCCTGGATCGGCTAGCTGTTTACTGGAGGGACTCAGATGTGGGCCCACATTTCATAGGTGGAGGCACTTTCACAGAAATCCTACTCGAGTGTAGATTCACAAGAGTTCCCCATGAAGTAAGCGATACCCGAGCGAGGAAAGGTATGTCATTTCATTGCCCTTATTTAATAGGTGGATACCAAGGAGTGCTACATCGATATCAACTACAAAACTATGCACTGACGTGAAAATAAATGTGGGCTCACTTAGTTTTGTCTATATTCAGCAAATTTATAGGTGGGCCCCCATTTCAAGAAGACAAAGAAATCCGCATACTGTCATTATGCATGGAAACTGAAGTTCTTCAAGTGGACAGATATATAGGTCCACTTATGTATTTTTCTTCAGAGATTGTTTTAGGTGGTCCCCATTGTGAAAAGCTGAGCAAATATGCTTTTTCTAACATTCAAATATTCCAAAATGAATCATTCTCACAATGAAATGAAATAACACATTCTGAAGATTAAAATACGAAATTTTATCCATTCCTTCAAAATGCTTTCAGCACTATATGTTTGAAATGTTAAGGGCATCATGAACAGTTTGAAGAGCAACAGCATGAACACTTTACGAAGAACTGATGCTAGCTGTAGTCTCAGGAATTTAATGGAAACATTTCAGTATTGACATACAAAATGTATGAAGAATAAACCATAAATTGATTCACAATGTGTAATATTTGGCAATACGACGAAGAACAATAGTAAACATAGAGCCATCTTTGCTGTTCCATCTAAGCATAATCAAGGTAAGCAGCTAGCTGTTTCTTTTGGAAACCGCGCATTGTCTTGAACTTAGCTTTGGGATTGTCCCCAAATCCTTCAGTGGAATTGGTGTGGGCCCCAGATTTTGGATCCACATAACAATCTTTGTGTTTAACAGTGTCACGTTCGTACCCTGCATTTTGAAGACAAGTATATGATTTGAATTCATCGGTAATAATATTGTTGCCAACTTTCACAGGGGCAATGATTATTGGCAACAGGGTTTCAGTTGTTCTGTCAGTTGTTCTTAACATTAACCATAAGAACTTTGTCTGTCAATCCGACCAAAGATCCAAAAGTTTCTAACACCTTGACTAGAATCCATGTTGTCTCCTCTGTTCCTCCCCCATTCAATCTCATCCATTTCCACCACGTGACAAACTTCAGCAGGAACAACAGGGTCATCAAGAAGACGACTAGTCACTACGGTATAGATTATATCAGTTATAGACAGTGTTCTCATACACGCTCAACAGTTTCACAGCGATGTGACCTGGAATGTCATGGCAAAAAAGGTACATGATCATTAACAATGTATCAAGTAGGGCTTTCTGGCCTTCCTAGAAACTTCCAAATCTAACAGATTTACATTTTGTGCAACACCATACATCACCATCACATTTTTTTCTTTCTGTCATTTTACTACAAGGACATTTTACATTTTCCACTGCTCATTGCTGAGGCAAGCAAGTTATTTTATTTTACGAACTCAAAAGTCTGTTCAGTGTCATTGTATATTGCACCCATCTGAATTAAATCACACTCCATGTTGTGGTTGTTTCAATACATGCAACATCTAGTGAAATACTTAAATGCCTCCAAAGTCAGCTAGCAACTGTATGACTTAGAATGAACACAGTTGCAACAATCCTCCAACAGCAGTTAGTCCATCAAATCGTCTCATCAGCAGAATTTCAAATCCTCCATGGGAAATGATTGCAAAGCCATACGTCATGTAGGTATCCCCAAATATACGTTGATCTGCATCATCTTCAAATGTCACATCTTGTAAAGATTCCTGAGTTGAAATCTAGTTCCAGTTCACAGCGAGATTGTTCACTACATTGGTGCGGATAAACGTGGTAGTATAAGTAATATATGATTGTTTCTCCTTTCCACCTATCCAGTAATTGTTTTATTCTTCATTTCTTGGCGGGCAATGCGTCAACAACACTCCTTAATTCATTCAAATATTCTGAGACAAACGTGCTGTCAGTCATGAATAACATCCGCAAAAACAAGCCCTAAGTTCACCATGCGTTTCATGGAAGCCACTCAGTATTTAGTCATGAGGGTCCCGATGGTATGGTCAGAAGTGTTTTTAGGTGCAAATCTGAATCTTTGATGTATATAAATTTCACATTCAGTCTGGTCATATAAACTACCGCATTCAAAGTGTCTCTTTTGTACCTTCTCTTGTTGAACCTCCTCTTCAGTCTCAATTGATTCTTGTAGTAACACAAAACATCCAATTCAGAAAATAGCGGTTTAAATACGTGAGAATACAGATGTTTATTTACCTCCCCCTCCTGAAAATCTTCAATGGGGAAATAGTTGTCCTAGGATGTAAACCCACAAAGTTACAAATTGTTTCCTTATCCTTGAAAACGGGGTAACATCGACTAAGCCAGATCTCCGTTTTGCAAATACGAAGACCCTTACTGCAGGTTACATTTACACAGCATGTACACATACATTTACACACTCTTCCATGTTCTAATTTATAATTCCGAAGCTGTTATATCGTCGTGTAGACCTACCTTTGTAAAAATTCGACAGACGTAGTAAAGCAATTACCATATGACGTCAAAGGTCATAATCTCAACCAATGGCGTCACAGACACCGTGAGAACCTTTCCACAAAAGGACTCATGAACATTAATGAGGCTACGGCCTAGTTTCGCGGGGCACGGCGCAGTGTCATTTGGTGTTGATTTACTTTGTAGGGATTAGTTCATACATTCTAAATCAATATATCCCACTTATACTGAATTTTTGAGGACTTATTTGTGAGACATAATTTATTTCATGTTTAACATTAGTTTCGAATGTGGGCCCACATTCGCCTGACCGAGGTCGAGGGGGAGAGTATCCTCCCTTGATTCAATGATAATGCGTTTTCGATGATTGTTATGATGTACCTTCCGACATGAAAAAATGGACATCGTCATGCCTCATTGTATACGGTCACATGTGTCCAATCAGTGGTGTAATGAGAGTAGGTAGGCTCCATCTAAGACAATTGTCAGCTTTTTGAACCAGCGTCATCAGGTTTCAGCTTTATTGCCAGATAATCCAAACGAGTGAAGATCAATAACTCATGTGTGATTCTCTATGATGAAAAGTGAAAACAAAACTGCACCAAAATCTGAAATATTAAAAATATATTTAAAATTCATTACTGTGCTGTAAAACAATAATGCTTTTGAATATCAAATTGGATTGTTTTTGGAACATCATAACCCTGATACAAATAAAATCAATTAAATGTGCTATAAATTCAATTCTAATATTAATAATGAGTCATTACCTTGTCAGGAAAATTTCTTTTTGTATTTTCCCAATATTCAACGACGGAAAAACCTATTTCTGGAATAATTTAAATATTATTTAATCCCAAGATTCAGTCACAATTTTGCAGAGATACAACCTTTGTTCATCTCTATACAAGACAATGATTATCCCATCATCCACAGTGATAGCATTCTGGAGCCAACAAAACACTGGGACTTAGTGTTTCCGTTATCACAGAGGAACGGTAAGGCGGCCAGACACGTATGCGTGTTTAATACAGCTCCTTCTGCATCCGAATATCAGAAACGGTGACGATGAGAGATTAAGCTTGCAAATAATCTGGATGCTTGTGGTAAGACAGGGTTAAGATATGGGAGACGTATTGTTTTCCTCACGTATGTCTACACCCTCTACACTGTTAACGGCTTGGACGATGTCTTGACCTAATGCGTCTGGTAACTGCAGTTTCCATTAGAGTAGCCAACGATCACGAAGCGCCGCCCCATCTGGGACAGCTTATTAGCGGTCTTTGATGAGGGTCTTCATGATAAGAGTTTTTATATTGATCAAGGATTCAGATAACCTCGTGGCACACGTGACAGAGTAGCGTCCCTTAAAGTTGCCAGGATTCAATGGGTTTGAATCCTACATATGCCTTGATTATGATCCCTGGTGTCTTCGAGTTTACTTGTACTCATGGTTGGTGCCAAGAACTGTACCTCTCTTGTCCCTTTACTTCATTAAACGATGCAACAATTTGTTTGGTTGCTAAACCCCGCACTCAGTAATATTCTAGGTCAGCGTTACCGTTAACTGCCTCTTATAAGAAGCATGGGTTCCTGAAGATCAGTTCTAACCCAGATCTTTACGGGTTGTGCAGTCACACTGAATTATTCAATCATTTATCCAAAGCAACATTTGGAACAAGCCAGAAACCTTAATCCGTGACAGATGTATTCAATCATTCACGTTGTCAGAACAGTACATGTTACATTGTGCTATATCCGTGTCAACACATTCATGTCCTTATGTTGGCATGAACATAAATATAATACCGGTTTAGACAGATTCCCTCAGGCGTCCTCAAATTTGTCACTACAACCAAAGTTGGTGTCCATAGCACGACCCACTTTTTTCCTCGAATCGCGATATGCCTACTATTCTTTTCAGTCAGTCAGTCAGTCACTCACTCACTCACTCACTCACTCACGCTGCATCAAAGGGTTATTCACTAAACACGTATGCGGTATATTCATTGAATTAAGACCTTATACTTTTCAAAAAGATTGACATAATTTCTTAGAGACTAGCAAAAATAGCCCATCACGGACACATAAATTTGCCTTTGCAAATGTTTATGCACGATTCGAGTTGCCTACGTAGGTACATTGTGTTAAGGCAATTACTGGTGTCCCCCGTTGTGATATTGCTGCAATATTGCTAAAGGCAGCGTAAAAGCATAATTACTGATTCAAATTGTCTTTGGAAATGGTTTTGTTGATTTATCACATCTTTAGGGCGATGTGGTGGACCACAACTGTTGCCCAGTTCCCCTTTTAGGGTGTTCGTAGTTTTCTGCTGTTGACCGTTGATACTTGTATTGAACACCACCGCTGTGAAATGTCTGTTGTCCTTCTAAAGTGCCCTTTCAGTATCGCCTCGTTCATCATACACCACGGACACATCTGATATTCAGACACAAGTGTTCTGGATATCAAACTTGCGCTTAACATGTACTTGATAGCATGGGGGTTTTAATTGCACAATGCACATATCTAATAACACACTTTCAAATACCGTATTGATGGCGACAAAATGTTATTAATTGTTTCGTCTTTTATCGGCCTTTGAATACACATAACATATCCCGATTGATTAGAGTGTGCCAAGCAACCAGGAAGAACGCAAGACTCCTCTGGTAGTGCTTCGCTACTTGGTCAATATGGAACCGTCATTGTTTCAAATTATTCTCGACATGGTGATGTGGGTCCCTGCTATTCCATTAAACGCTACCAAATATGGTAATGACGTTTATTAAAACTAAATGCTATGGCAACAAGTCATTATTAAATCGGAACCTGAAAATTTACACCTTCTGGTAGTTCTTCGTAATGGACGTTTTATATCTTAAAGCGACATGAAGGCAATGAAGAGATCATTGTGGTCTTGTTTCTTAGATTTAGTGGGCTCATTTTGTTCATTACATTATTCTGACTGCACATTAAGACCGGAAAAAGGAGGATAAGAGATCAAAACGTGCCTTTTCAGAAGAACTTTTGCCTCTATTTACTCTAAAAAACACTGAAGAATATTCCGCGGTGTGGGTAATCTGTCTTCACAATGAATGTTGACGCACATGGCCAGGATGTTGAATAACAAAGTACCCGTGTTCTTTGTAACAGTTATTAAGATTAGAGTTTAAGATTGTATAATTCATTAAAGTTTGTGAGAAATGTTGCGGGGAGACTTTAGAGACCGCATCTCAATTGGCAGATTTAACTCCATCCCAGCCATCTCCAATACATCGTGATTTGGTAGGTTTCGTATCCTAGGTTTGTCAGCCTTAAATCTGAGCTCGAACATTTCACCAGAACATTTCACCAGAACATTTCACCAGAACATTTCACCAGGTGCATCCTTCTATCTCTATGAAGCTGATTCTCCGTGGCTGAAAAACTGGAATTGGTAAGATCAACGATAAAGACTAAATACGCGTGAATAGTTTGAATTGGCATCCTGCATCCAATGCTCTTCTCAGCATGTGATGACTCGGGTTAGAATTTCTCTTCGGCGACCTATTCTTAACTCCACCGTAACATTTCGGGTTTGAATGGCTCTTCATCCACCTTTGCCTGTCTCCGATCAGAATAGTCCTCTCCATTTTATCCCATTTGCGTAGCTCGATGCTTGCGTTGTGAACAGAGGATATTATATGAGTGTCCATTTCATACTATGTTTGCAACACGCTCTCGCTCGGGGAATACCAACATTTAGGCACGAAAAGAAAAACGTGACGTCATATCATTCTTATGACGTCACGTCACCATGGCAAAGTAATATTTTGCCCTAGGGCATCGTAACCTTTCTCGTAACATTTGTACCTGGCGTACTGTACCATCGGAAGCTTACGAGAGTTTTTTGAAACGGGCCCCGGGCTCTAATCCCTAGATAGTTACAATGTGAGAAGCCTATTTCTAGTATCCCCGTTCTGATATTGCTATAAGATTGCATTAAGCGGCGTAAGTCAGTAGTCATTCAACATAACGCCTTTGGTTGAAATGAGACATTTTTACTCCTATTGCAAGCACCTGGTATCGTCTCTGTTTTCCGTTCATATAACATTCGCGACTATTCAGCTTTTTGCTCTGCCAAACTGAATACAGAGGCAATATCAGAGCCATGAGTGTAGTACATATGAATCACCAGTAATTAACATGTGAGCCATGTTAATTAAGTGTGAGCCAGTAGACACAAAGCTAACCCTGAGGAAATTATGTGTTATTTTGTATCTTTGAAAACCTATGAAAGCACTTTGCGGTGCTCATGTTAAACACATCATCCCATCTCTTGACTACACTATTGTGTATACATACATGCATACTTGACGTCTCCTGTTGAATCCGCCAAAACATCTAAAAAATACACAGACTTGCAACATGACAGACTGACTCAATGATTGCTGTGTGTATTACAGCTATAGGTATGCACTTTCAGGAATGTTTTTGGCCTTTCCACAAAAAAGGCACATGTTTCGCTGAGCCCATTGAATCCCAAACCGCTAGCTAGATTCTGCCATCTGGTCATATTACACCTACTTCCAGAGGTAATTTCCTAAATAGCTGACAACTAATGCGATTAAGCATAACCTAAAACCTCCGTAGACAACCCCTCCAATTATACATACTTTTACGTGGCGTCTTCTACATCTGCATAGAGAACTGGCACGGTGCCCGGATGTAGCTCTTGCCGGTATGCCTTTCGTCTAGTATATGGAATATTACGAGAATTGGATGTAACTTCTCTTTCAGTAAGGAGAGGCATACTTTCTGGATGTCGAGATAGCGCAATTTGGAATTATTCTTGTATCTTGCTTGTGACATACGGTGCGCGGATGTTGCTCCATCGCTGCATGCCTTGATGCGAGTTTAGTCCTCTTTCAGCAATCCGGTTTTCGACGGGTAAAGCGAACGCTTTACCAACTACCATTGATCAATATCATGAGCAATGATCCACGTCAGTGCACGTCACGCAACGCTTTCCTATCACTGGAACCGAACACCCGATCCAAATTGAATTCTTTTCAGGCGGAAAGTGTGGACCTCACTATTTTTGAGATAGAGGTTTTAAGTGTGAAACGGGAGGTTGAAATGTTTGTGAATCTGAACGTCAGACCGCTGGATGTTGCATTCTTGAACAATACAGGGAGTCAGCGGAAATGGTGCGTTTGGCGACTGACCTTGCAAAGGAAAATGTTCAATGCTCAAGAACAATCTTCAGATATGTTTTCCCACGACAGTACGTAACAACCCCACTCACTTTGTCTATGGACTAGGGAAATTATCGATTGGCATTTTTGATTTTTTGTTGTTTAAGAAATAACGTTTTCAGACAAATTTACCGTTTGAAGTTAGAGAGACCAATTTAGAAAAAAAACACTATATTTTCAGAAAAATGTACCGTTTAGGTAGATTGTTGTTAAAATTTCCGTTCTGGCATAAAAAATGGACGGTGACATGCTTTATTGTACACGGACTGTAAGATTTAGGATTAAAATGGATTCTGAAAAGTTAAAGCAATTTAGAAAAGCTTAATATTTTACGACAAATATATCTTTTTAGAAAACATATTGATTTCCTTTCCGACATAATGAATAGATTCGTCCTGTCTCATTGTATACGGACTTTGAGAGTATTGATTATAATTGATCCTGAAAATGTACAGACAGCAATGTGCATAACATGATGTTTTGTAGATAAATAAAGAGCTTGAAGAAACTGTTCCTGCGATTTCCCATCCGACATAAAAATTGGATACAATGATGCCCCCTCCCCAGCCAAAACTCGACGTCGTAATTATTACGTGTGGGGAATTAATGCGTTGTCTCTCTGTAATGAAGACAAGCTGTCTTATAAAGACATTATCGCTACTGGGTTGAAATATGCAGAGCATAATTGGAGCATCACACTAAAAGACAATGGATTTTAATGACTTGACTGAAACATCTAGGGCTGCATAAGTACGTTGATGTACACACTGTAACAGAAGCGCCGTCGACGGCGTCCTATGAGGCAACAGCACAGACGGGGTACTCGACATATGCCATTACAACTACCATCCAGATGTGATGTGATGTTATTGACCCAACGTCTTGACCTTGGTAACACGATAAGCGTTCTGGACAGCCGTTGGTAATCTGTCACACACAATTCCTGTCACGCCCAGAGTAGCACACTCGCCACTGTAGTGGCAATAAACATGTGACCTTTATTAATTACGCTTATTACTTTACAGGTCAAGGTCGCGGTTTTTGAGAGGTAAGGAGCGACGGGATAGTCTAGTGGTTGAAATCTTAAGCGAAGGCCCGGGTTCAAATCTCAATATGGCTATAACCCATTTCTGGTGTCCCCGCCTTGACGTGCTGGAATATGCCTAAAAGTGGCGTAAAACTAAACTCACTCACTCACTGTAATGCGTAGAGCGTATATGTAGAGTGACTTAGAACAGTACTGATGAAGTACCGTTAGAAACAGCTAATCTTAATGGGAAAAACGACTGGAATCCATGTACTTCTGTTTACTATTGGCACTGTTTCTATTAAGAACAGTTAAAACATGCGGTAAGTATGTCAGAATTATTTTCACTCCAAATGTACAGGTGCATGTCACTTCATAAGCAATGCATGGTATGTCTCCATGATGTAAATTGCTAGATTTCCCATTGGTAGAAGAAGTCGCTGATTATGTTGCGTGGGATGATACGTTCACGTATAGGTCAACTGTGAAGTCACTCATTCTGAGATCCGGTTGTTCACGTTGAAGATCTTAGAGGAGACTCAACGTCCGCTTTCTCTTTACAAGGAGTAGTGGGAGTGCTGACTGTGATTTCTTTGATGATGCGCTAAGTAAGTGGGTGGTTGAGTGAGTGCGTGGGAGTGTGAGCGGGTTGAGAGTGAAAGAGCGAGTGAGTGAGTGAGTGGCTGAGTGGAAGAGTGAGTGAGTGAGTGAGTGGAAGCGTGAGTGAGTGATTCCTTTTCGTAAATCGTTTGCTTCACTTAAATATGCCTGGCTTCGATTTTCGGCATGGGTTAACTACATTGAACGCATCCTTAGCTATCTGGCCGTATGGCTAAACGGATCCTGGCAAAAAAAACCGCTTGAACCACTAGGTCAACTCTCAAAACACCAAGTTCTTCACATCAACACCAATAGCCTTACAATCAAGCCCTCGAGCTGTGTACTGAGAAAGTCATATAGCACGCTGGCTGTACACCGAAATCAATACGTTAAATCGACGATTACTATATTCACATAACGTCTGTTTAATAATTACCAACGCATTAATGAAATCCATGGATTGGATTCCATGTCTCATTTTCCCATTTTCTTTCAGCAGGATTATTTGACCATGTCCCAAGAGAACGAGCGTACCTTTAATTGCATATGGCAACCATGTTTGACATCAGGACGGATTGTCACCAATATTCGATATGAGGGATTAGTTGTGTATTTGGTGATATCCAACCCGGAGCCTATTAATGATGATATAATTATACTAAAAAGAGAACAAATACGAGTCTGATATCACTGATTATTCCGCAGGAAGGCGGGTATAGCGTTACACTGGACGTCGGAGTCGGAAACTCTTCGCTGTGGACAGTGGTCAAGTGGAGGGCTAACGTTTGTTGGTGTTTGTTGTTTCCTTGCCTGGGACGCGGAGTCAAGGTGATTACACGTCTGAACTACTGTCAGTGTGCTTTCTTTGAGTGAGTGAGATGTTTTTTACGCCGCTTTTAGCAGCATTCTAGCAATAACACGTCAGGGGACACGAGAAACGGGCTTCACACAGTTTATCCATGTGGGGAATCGAACCCGGGGCGTCCGCGCAACGAACGAACGCTTTAACCAGTAAGGAACCCCACCGTCGCGCATTTTCATGACAGGGCACAATAAAACTGGTATAAACATGTATTCCGTCGTATGAGTGCAGTTATTGGCATTGACTTTTCGTTTCACCTTTCCATTCATTGCAAACATCACCACATGGTGAACTATGCTTTATGTACATTCTTCAGCAAGTACGAATTGGACAAACCTTTAGTTTTACTGTTGATGGGATAGTACGTAATGAGGTTTTGTGCGTTTTAGTAACTGAACATTTGCACCTGAATATGTGTGTACGTGTTTGTGTATAAATGATTGTGAATGGCTGAGAGAGGAAGAGAGCGCGAGAAAGACAGAGACAAAGATACACACACACACACACACACACACACACAGAGAGAGAGAGAGAGAGAGAGAGAGAGGGAGAGTCTATGAGTGAGTGAGTTTACACAACACTCGATCAACACTGGATCTACGCCACTGTGAAACGATGACAACCCAGCCTGTAAGCCTGACCACCCGATCCCGTTAGTCGCTTCTTACGACAAACGTAGGTCACTGAGGACCAATTCCACCATGGATCATCACGGGTCTATATCCAAGAAGCCACATTCGTATAATATATACTTGATATATGACCATCTTAGATCGTGATAATGTGCGATATGATGTTCTTTTTGCTGCATTTAGAAGTTGTCATATATGACCTAGATCTTTTATGGATAAATCTTCTTTAAATTCACCGGATGAAGGGGTGCTAAATGGTCACTAAACGTTGTGTGTCAAAGAATTAAAAGAAGATTTATCCGTAAAAGATCTTGGTCAAGGTGCGATATGTTATCAGACCGACGTAAGATGATGGTCCTCTCTAGTGTAACTGGTTTGTAAACATACAGTAACCCAATTTGAACTCTCAAAAATTTAACCTGTGCATTACAGAACCTGCCACACGCAATGATAGCGTGCAGAGTGCAAGCATGATTACATTTGCACGAAAAAGCTTAATGTTTTAGAGTAGGCTATTAAACCTATCCGCGCTTAGGCGAACGATATCCTTTGATAGCGGTAGTGCACTTAAACTGAAAGAATTTCGAAAATTGAAGAAAATTATTTTGACCTCGGGTTAAATTGGTGTTGTGGTAAGGAAAGGCCCGTAGCAGCCATGGCCTGTCGTCAATAACAGGTTTAAATGTGCCATTACACGATATACGGTCGGAGGTTGGTGCGATTTCAGTCATACCTAATTTTCTACCGACTTATCACTGACAAATGATCAATTCAGGAACCTGGAGTATAGCCGTTTCTTATGGCATGGACGTTTGGTTCATGGCTGATAGTGTGAAAGATGTTGTTAAACGATTTGCCATTTTGAAGGATCATATCCTTCCTGAAACAATTAAAGATCGGGGTTGTATTTTGTCCGGGGACATTTATGTTCGGTTTTAGATATCGTATGAGGTTTCTTGTCAGAGACTTCCGGTGGCACAGTTCGAGTCTTGGTCGCTGTTTTATGTACACAGTTTTGATGAAATCTCAAAACAGTTAATCAATAGTGGGGGTACCATTATCATTACTGTCTAAGTTGGTGCAGGACGTTGTATGCAAAGTAGAACATAGCTTTGCAAATCGTGAAAGGACTCTAGTCACTTGTCACATCTCTGCACTTAGCGATGAACTATCTGTATCTCATTGTATCTCTCTCTGTGTCTCTGTATCACTCTCACTGTCTCTGTCTCTGTCTCTCCCGTTCTGCCTCTCTCTGTCTTATGTCTCCCATCCTGTCTCTCTCTGTGTCTGTCCTCTCTTTGACTCTGTCTCTCATTCTGTCTGTCTGTCTGTCTGTCTGTCTCTCTCTCTCTCTCTCTCTCTCTCGCTCTCTGGACCCTATTCCCTAATCAGGAGTATGATGTTGTATGAATAATATCTTGTGGGCAATGCTCAAATTGAAAGAAAACCGTTAAAAACACAAAAGGGTCACCGACAAAGGATAACAAGTCTGGTATTATAAAAACTAAGAAGTGCAAAGAAACCTTCAAGACCATTTGCAGTGTGATTGGTTAAAATGTATTTTTTGTATAAAATCTATACAAAAACATTTGCTATGAAACATGAATATACTTCTGATTTTGCTCATTTTCTTGTTTTCATAAATCTAAAAACAGAATAATGACGCTCTTGCTCAGTTTTCTCTTCAGCCAGGCAGCATGTTGGTCAAGGATGCGTATGGCGTTATCAATTGTACCAAGACGTCATTGTATTTGAGAGCTGTTTGAGCACACCTCGGAGGAGATAGGAACGGAAAAGTGCTGATAGCTTTTTTCGTTTACAGAGTCGATGAACATGTTGTTTCTTCACGAGATGGTACAAGTATTGATTACGGATGAACTAAAATTTAACATAAACCGACATCGTTTATTGAGTATTCGACACGCAGACATTTTAACATTTGAGACATCCGGCGAAGGACGTTGATAGGAAATGAAGTCCCAAACATCCAGTTACGAATTAACGTTTGCAAACTTTCAAACATGTTCTATGTTCTAAGTATATTTGACAAAGTATATTTGACACTGATACCCTTAGATACATAAGGTTAACTCGCGGATCAGCTAGATAAGGGGAATTTGTGTTAGTGTTTCAAGAAATGTGGTCTTTAGAAACGTTCAGCTTTGGCACTGAAAAGAGAGTTGCCTTCCATTAATTTTCGGGACGATAGTTATGCAGATTGTAAAGATGATGTCTGTCTTCGAGTGTGAATGAGTTTAGTTTTACGCCGCTTTTAGCAATATTCCAGCTATATCACGTCGGGGGACGCTGGAAATGGGCTTCACACATTGTATCCGTGTATGGAATAGAACCTGGAACTTTGGCGTGACGAGAGAACGCTTTATCCACTAGGCTACCCCACACCTGGCTTCATGCAGCAGTCAAGAAAAAGCCAATAACTCAGCAACGTCATGTGTAGTAAGCTACAGTCAAAGTCATCACTAATTTTAGTTCATAAAAAACATATAGCTATTTCGACTCTTATACAAATACAGCTGAACTAGCTGTAACATCAGTCGAAAAAAATAAGGAATAATTGTTACATTTTGTAATGGAAGGATGCCTTTGAACTCATGCTCTTCTCTCATCCCGACTGAAAGAGTTATCTCCCTTTATTGCTTACACGCACTTTCACACGACTTGCTGCGGTTGCCCGGATATTACCAGGGGACTTCCGTCTAGTCGGTCGACACAGTCGTGATTTGAATAGACCACAGTTACACTAAACAGCTATTCCCAACATCGACTTACAACGTCCAGACGGGAAGTACGTGTCCCATCAGATGGGAGAAGTTATGATGTAATTAAACGTGTGTTTAAGTCTTGTGTATCAAACGTGGTTTAATTTGACAGGTACATACTTCTGCTCTTAGTTTCTATGCGGCATTTATTGCAGGAGTTCAACTGGTGGAGCAGTTAAGAGAATAGCCAGTTCTCAAGAAATATCGGGCTTAAAGAAACTGTCTTCAGTTTGCCAGAGATTGTTCTCATTGCCATTTATAAAATAATTAAGGGATCTTCAATTTTGCAAGCATACTACTAGTCAATGTCAATGCATATCAGAAAAAGGAATATATAGACAGTCATATAGATGACACATTTTCAAATGAATGGAATAAATTGTCATGATATTTTTCTTTAATTTCTCCTCATCTGTTTCCTCCTTGGCTTCATCATTTGCATTTTATCAACCTTGTCAATCCAGTATCCAGTACACACTTTGAATGGTATATATCTAACTAGACAACTTCATCATACTTCCAGTTTTATCTGACCGGGCCCCAATTTTTCGAAGCAATCGTATGTCAAATTGATGAATACGCACAAAAATGCATTTCCCAGAATAAAATGAAATCGACATTAAACTCAAACTTAGCATACATTTCTTGTTTAGGTCACGTGAGTTGTTTTGGTTACCGGATTTAGAAAAAACTCATGTCGTTTCAAATGTTCAAACTCGTAAAAATGTAATTTGTTTAGAAAAATCAGGTACAGATATCATTATATTCATTTCATCCTTTGCGTAAAAAAGTATAATTACAGATATACGAATAGTACAACACACCGACAAGCCCCAATTAACCAAGATGCTTTGGCAGTCGCACACTCCACCAACATGGACTTCTCTTCTGAAAGGTTTAGCATCACTTTATTAGTTGCCTGACCACAAAGACTAATATTAGCAACGGACTCACTTTAGCTTACTATTGATAAAATAAATATCTTATTATGACTAACGTCTCGCCTTCAGTCGATAATTTAAATTTCTGGGCGAACAGCTTCCAAAGAGGTAACACTTGTCAAATATGGAATGCAAACAATTGCCCCGTACATTGAAAACTGTCGCACGCGATGTTGTCGGTGTTTGCAGAAATGTTGCATTATAAGATATTCGTAAAGAGAGTTCAAACGGATATAACTTTGCGGGGTTCGCTTGAAATAAAGTTCGTACCGATAGAGGGCACGAAAGTTGATTTAATGCAACGTTGCATTGATTCATTCGATTTTTTAAACCTCATATTGCAATCTTAATGCGTACTTTTTTCGGAATAGAATGAAGTTGATATTTAATAGTGATGAGACAAATGAAACATTGATTTTTAGAAACGCTGTGGCGTGATAGTGTGCCTTTAAATGTTTCGACATAAAATGATGAAGGTTTTTTTGTCAAGAGGACGTATAGCATTTCGTTTTGTCCATGATATATTGTACTCCAAAATATATTAATATTATGAATATAAACACGGTCTTTCTTAAATTGTAACAATGACGAATTCGGAGATTCACTGAGCGCAACCTACATATGGACAGGATCTATTGGTATGGATCTTTCGAGTCCATTTCAAAGGAAAATTGTAAGTAACTGCAGAATATTAAAGTAAGGTATAAGTAAAATGTAAATGTTTATGTAGCATGTAGTTGGCAGCCTAAGACAGGATAAACAAACTAGTCATATATGACTTTTGGATATGCATATGAGTTTGTGTATATATGTTTGGTGAGCTCAGCTAATGTATCAGCATGGTTCCAAGGCACCACAAGAATTGCGTCCCTTAGTCTCGCAAGGATCCGATGCCTTGACTTGATTTGTTCCATGTATGATGTACATCATTGGAGCTTTTCCTCTCCCTTAAATCTGACATGCTCTGATATATGGAAATACTGTTAGGCGACACTGAATCCAACTCTGCTACTCGATTACAGGTAGTACAAGGATTGCGTCTCTTACACTCGTTAGGATGCGAGGATCTTGATTGTGTTCTATGTATGTTTTGTATCATATAGGCTTTCCCTCTGCTTTAAAACTGACACACCCCTATGTGCCAGATAGCGGCACTAAACCCAACTCTGATTCTTGATTACTATTGAAACTGAAAAGAAAATTACAGCCCTTATACTCGCAAGGATCCCATGCATGGGTCCTAATTATGTTCCATGCATGAATCGTATCATCTGGCTTTAATTCAGCATGCCCTGGTGCATCCAAAAACTGCTAAACCACACTAAATCTGCTACTCGATTACTGGTAAAAGTACATGGGAAAAACGTTGTCTACGTCATCGGCCTGACGTTACGGCTGTTACGTCACCGACACAAGCGCTATAATAATTCTTTCATGTTTAAAACCCTATGCAGTAAAATAAGATGATCTCAATATAAAGATCCTAGATGTCGGAAGACATAAGCGAACCTCTAGACAACCCTATTACTCCGACACCAGATAAAACTAACTGTGGACGTTTTTCATCGTGAATCTTTATTACGCCGTAATGGCGGTCCTTCAGATCTTCCAGTGAATCGTTCTTAGAGTGACAGTGCTGTAATATATTTTTGTCCGTCATATGAATTCTGGTGGGATTGAGAATTTATGACTACAACCCGGCTGTAAAATAGTCCTCCAATTTCAGGGGAACAATAGCGCCACGCAGGCCTTCACCTGGTCAGGGAGCGGAGCACGGCAGGGGACGCTATTGACAATGGGTCCACTTGCCTTTGATGAATTTGTGTGACAGCTGATCGATCGGTTATAGATTGATTTTGATTATGAGGACCTGGCACCTTTCATTTGCTCGATGGATTTCTCGTGGGCAGCGTGGTGGATTTGTACTGTTAAGCATGATAACGTTTATGCTAATTTAAGATAAATTATACTTTTCCATCACTTATGATGTAGTATTGCATAAGGAAGACATAGATTTAAGAGACTTTTTGAAGATTCAGAATCTCGTAGAGAATCAATGTTTTTTACAGATTAACATCACTTTTTCGCCGTTTTACGCCCAGTATTTGTTTTGTCTTATCGACAGTGTTGTTTGTATTTACACGTTCCGACATCAGTAACTCTTTAGAATTGTAACGTTGGTTTATTTTTGCATCACTACTTGCAAGTTGTGAACATTACAGGCTCAGAAGAAGCTCCTGACGATCACAGCTATCTTGCACAAATTGTAGTCGATGTACATGAATTGTCCTTGTGGTTCGAGGTGCGTAACTGAAATACATACATTAGTATCTTTGATTTCAATTTGTGCATGCATCCAGAATATTTGCAATATGCTTCTCCTTTTTTCAAAATATATAAACAATATGAAGATATCTAATGTAACAAGATCGTGTTTTCTGTAATTTGTATTATCATTGATTAAGTGATAGTTACTATTGGGTCGAAATGTTTAGAGTATTGAGTGATAGTTATTATGGGTCACATTTCGTATCATAAATGTTCGATGGCAATGGTTTTTTTTAGCGGCATGCCTTTTTGATAGTGCTCCAGTTACCTGCCATTGGCATTCTCTTGTTTACTTCCTGTACTCGAAAGGTCTGAGTGACTGACTGATATGGCCACGGTTTGATGAAATATTCGCGATTGTGTGTCCTATACAAAGGCTGGGTGTTGTGTTGAACACAAACACGGACTTACACTCCGTTCTGCCTCTGCCTATCAATGCCTGCTTGTAAAAAACCTCATCTGATCTACATCACCATCGTTTGACACAGTCTGCCAAGCTACTCACATTGTAAACAAGCTCTCACTGTAAATGCCAACATTCTGGTGAGTTAATATTTTATATTTACTCATTACCTTAGACTTGTGACTCAATTGCATTCTACTAGAAATCTGCATTGTCATTCATTGTAACTTGGTCATTGTTTGCTCAATAATATTATTGAATATTTTAGACATTTCTGTGGTATATTTTGCGTGTTCAGAGGGGATTTCTTATACCTGTTGTCACGGCAATTTATTGACCGTAAAACAAATAATTAATGTCCGATACTAACAGAGTAAACAATGATGAGCAGGGGTTGTGTCATCTTTTTAGGAAACGAAATGACTTTGTTATAACTTTGTCCTAGGTGTGCTACGTTTGTTGTGGTATGACTGTACCACGTCTGTGGTGTGACTGTGACTTTGTTATAAATATGTTATAACTGTTGTCTGACCGTACGTTGCTACTGTGACTGTTGTACGACTGTGGTACATCTCTGGCGTTCCCTGCGGTGAAGTTGCTGGAATATTGCTACAAGCGGCTTAAAAACAAACTCAGTCAGTCAATCAGCCAGTCAGTCAGTGACTGTGGTATAACTAATAGCTGTGGTATTATTGTAGTGCAACTGTAATATGAAAATGATATGACGTATTATGTGTTGGGTATAATAGTACTATAACTGTTGTATACTGTGCTACGACTGCGCTGTGACTATGCCTGTTGTGTGACTGTACTGTAAATATGACTGTGGTGTGAATGTGCTGTAACTATGACTGTACTGTGACTGTGCTATAACTATGACTGTTCTGTGACTGAAACATGACCATGCTATGACTCTGTTCTACGACTCGGTTGTAAATTTGGTTTGACAATGTCGTGACTGCCATAGTTTGTTTCAGTTGTGACTGCAATGTTGCTCTGGCTCTGCTATGTTTGTCACGTACTTGAAAGCAAGCAAACAAACAAACAAACATGTATTGGCAAACAAACACGGTAGAAACTCTACGAGCAGGATTACGAGATTCAAAGAATCGACTTTAATCATGACGTGACTGACGTCCATGTTTAGAACGCTAGTTTCTTTGAAATAATGTTTGAAGTCTTTTAAAGCGCTTGGCATTGCTTGTCTCCAGAAACAAGCGTCCTTTGGAACATTTCAAGACATGAAGATGAAGACATCCCAGTAGCAGTACAGAGGACGCCTATGTCGTTGCAGACGTTGAAGTTTAAAGTATAGACTCATTGCGTTCACAGCAGAGTACTAGTCTGAGTATTGAGTGTCCATCTGACAATGTGTGAGATAACAACAACACCAAATCATCATAGGAGGTTATCTCCCGAAACTTCGACATGCCAAACCTTCTACGTGCCAAAGCTTCTACAAAAAGTCAAAGCATACTTATGCACTTACCTATGGGAATAATGGGGCGGGATGATAGAGGGAGTATTTGGGAGTAGAGGAACACAGGGGGTAGAGGATAAAAAACAAGTTTAGTAACTTCTTATTTACATACTACGCAAGATGAAAGACTGTTATGTGTGTACAGTAACAACTTCATCCAAGTTCACCAAATTAGCGGAGACATGCAACAGTTAAAATTTTAAACATTTAATATACATTAATTACCTGATACATACTTCGGTAAAAGTGAATTTGATATTACTAATTGAGTCTTCTCATTTTGCAAGAGATTAAAACTGCAGTACATAACTTATAACCCTTACAACCTGTAACAACTACTTGGAGGGATTCCACAGCAGGCTTAACAAGACGTTGGCCCAATGCCATCCAAATATCTTCAGATAAAATGACGTGATTAAAGACTGAGAATGCAGACACAAGTAAACGTGTCTACAGGGAGACAGAGTATCGACTGACAAGACTGACAGCCAAGCTGCTCACCAGGCAGAAAGCACCACTGAGATGTCTACATACTGTCGGGCACTTCCTGAAACTTACCTTCTGATGTTAGAACAATCAGACATTATGTTCTGACATTTCAGGCTGAAACCAGTACTGACGATACATAACGCAATACCACGTAGTTTCTGAAAATCGTATAAAATACTGATGTGTTACATGCTATGATATTTATTTGTCAATAAACAGTTCAGCATACAGTTATAACCTCCCTAATTAAGCCTAATACTAGTCGGACTTGTCTATCCAGTGCACTTGAGATAACGGACAGGGGATTAGCTGTGCACTGGACCATGTATTTTCTTGTTTTATTCTGTACACATTTGGGCATGAAGACGTTTCGGCAGGACACCTCAGAGGATGAGACCAGAAGGAATGTCATGTAACCTTCTCGAATTAAGCATACCTGGGTTCAGATGTGTTCACATACTCGAGTTTAAATTTGAAATATCTTGGTTCGACCTTCAAATGACAGGGTTATAATGTCACAAATCTGGAGTGGAACTGCAGATAACACAGTTTGCACGTCATACACCAAAATTCAAACTTCATATCTTAGTTTTCGAACCTTATGAAACGAGTTTCGAATCATATGTACCACCACATCACATCACCTTTGCTCGAGCCATGCATAAACACCACCTGAATCCTGGGGCATTTTGTCTTCAAGTTTGGTCCAAACAGGACCCAAGCAGCCTGGTAGGCACATTCTCCCAGACAGACACGGGTAGGAACATCTGGCGAGATGTTCATTGATCTGATAAACGTCATCATCTTCTACATGTGACGTCGTAACGAGACACATTAGCAGATGACTCACGCAGATGAACCACTTGGTGGTGGCTTTCATCTGACTGTAAGGTGGATCTCACTCACTGCAGGGACGCACTATGGTAAACGTCATCAACAGAAAATACTGGATACCGTCACATTTTGATCACCGTCACAGTGTCTGCCGTCGGATGTCCATGCATGTCAACGCAAGACCTCACCGTTCATGAGCTGTCATCGCCCATTTCAAAAAACGTCATCAAAACATTACCAAGCATCCACGATATGAACCCAGTCGGACATCTTTAGGACAATCGTGGGCGTCAACATCAAGCTGGAGATCCTCTTGTTCAAGCCTGCAGGAAAGGACGCAGATACTCCAAAGTGAATTTGCAAGAACTTCCGATGCTGAGAATTCGACGCTTAGTTGCCAGATTGAGGAGGAGATTGGCAGATGTTATCTGTGCGAGGGGTTGCAACACATACAATCACAAGAATAATGTACGAATGAATGTCAAACGGACGGCAAACACATGGTGACCATAGTTTCTACTATTGTTGATATTCATGTTTTGTGCAAGCGTCTCGAATGGCAAGTACATCGTCACCAAACATCAATTTCAGCTTTTTCAGTTCAATTTTCAGACAGTTACCATTTTAATACGTGGAATTCGGTCTGCACAGCAAATACAACATGCAATATTTATCACACGTATAAGAATGGGTGTTGCTTGA
Organism: Haliotis asinina; assembly: GCF_037392515.1. NCBI lineage: Eukaryota > Metazoa > Mollusca > Gastropoda > Lepetellida > Haliotidae > Haliotis > Haliotis asinina. Next base: position 24,041,309 of record NC_090293.1, on the reverse strand, counting down.
TTATTTTTTGCTTGTGTGTATATGCTAGCAGGGACGCTGATGCATCAGTTCGGACTACAGTTCATAACTCTTATTCTATTGTTTTGTCAGACAAAAGACAGACAATTGTATGGTTTTATGAGACGTATCTTTGATTTTATGTGTATCACACATCAGGAACTGAGTACACGAATCTCCACGGCACTGTCTCATCGCCCGCAACAGCGCAGTGAACGCGTCTAGGAACACTTACAATAAAGCTTGGGCTTTTGTGATGCCTACCTCGTTTAGAAACAATGTCTTGTACTATCAAAACACCCAATTAACTCAAAACCGATTCACAAGTTTCACGGGTAAGCGTTACTTTAGGTTTTGGATGGTATTTGGGAGGGACATCTATGTATGTTCTGTAGTATGTGGAATGTCGTTTTAGTCTAGATTCTTATGGATGTTCGGAATTGTGTACCTGTATAAGTGCACGTAAAAACAAAACCAGTGATAAGATAACATGGCAAGCTTAAGGTGAACGCTTAAGAAGGCAAACCATGTACGTGAGGGTTAATAAACACCGATTAGTAAAAGACAGTTAAGATAAAAAATATAATCCATTCTTACATCCAGAATTTGAGAGTTGATGAAGAATTGCATGAGCAAATTCAAACCAAACGTATCATGTGAAGATTAAAAAATAGTAAATTCCATATTATATTACCATATAAGTTTTACTAAATCACTTGATTGTCTGGTTTGTTCACAATCCGAAAGAGTGATGCTGGCTAGACACTTTACATTAGCATAGGGAGCTTTAGATACGGCATGACCTGCTTTCCTCTAACACTTGGTGTCTTCCAAACTTTTAAACTTTTTATTCTCTAGAAACCGCAAACGGTGGTACATGATATAGACGTATATACATTTACATAATATACAAGACAGCAGACACGATGGCAAGATATATGGTAGCAACGGTATTTAATTTTTTAAATGCATTAAATATATGGTTCAGTAATTTAGAAAGGCCTTTCAGGTCGCCTATGCTGTTAGTGGTATTGAGTTTCTTAAACATCGGCAAAATTGGGAATTCTAGGTATTAGCATTCAGAGGCTGACGCAACAGTTTTAGAAAAAGCTTCACATCTGAACAAGTAGTGAAACTCGTCTCCAACTCGCAACGTCTGATAAACAAAGTGGAAACTGGCGGTCTTCACGTGGGATGCCCAACCACCGGTCAGTCTCAACTGATAATTTATGGTTAGATGTTCTAAACTTAAAGAATGTGTGGTGTATATTATTTGGAAGAAGGAGATATATTTCTAAGGTTGGTTGGGTTTTAAAATATTTGTAATGATCCCCCTTGGAGCTTGAATCATCACCAGAAAATACTGCGCTCTGTAGGTGGTTTCGACCATTAAGACACGCCCGGGCGTCGAGCAAATGTCGTCACGGATGCTGAAGGAACCATTCATATAATGTTCACCTCTTTTTCCCCGTTTACAAACAGTGTGATCAGTTTCGTTGGATGGTTGAAACTTGTTATTCAACGAACTTGTATTTGGTAAAAATGAATAATTAAGCATGTCGGAATGAAAAACATTTTTCAGCTGCCAAAGGCCATGACCTTTATTCGTCATCATTAAATTCTTTTAAATTTGATATTGCCAATTCTCACGAGATTTGTTAACAACGTGTTTGCAACGAGAAATAATTGACTTCCGGTGACAGGATCATGGCTGGTACGAGGCACATCACCTTTAGATTATCTCGTCCATCGATTAGTGATATGCCTGTAATTATCATGTACCCAGGGGATGAGGGTAGAGCTTGGAAGTGATGCAACCACACCCACTGGTGACCAGGCCAGCGACCCCGGTCTATTTCATTATGTCACATGGACATGAATACACAGGAGCCTCGTGATGAGATACAAAGATGGACGACAACTGACGGATGGTTAATCGATCAAGGACCGTTTTAATCAGGCGTTTTTACAGTGTTTATGCACTGTGTTGGTGTTTTTAACTTGAATGTGATTTTTGATGGCCGGTATGGCTAATAACATATAACAACGGTGATATTTAAAACTACCGTGTTAAAGTAAAAATCAATGTTTTATCTTCCAGCTTAATTGTTTGATGACGACTATATTACCCGTATCTTAGTCACATCTTCACTTGTTTACATAGGAAAATGTCTTCACTACTATTATCTTTTGGGCAATGCGAGTCATCAAAATAAACCATTAAAAAATACGGGATATTGGACTTACAAGATTGATAAAATGCAAATGATGTAGCAGAGGAGGAAACAGATGATGGAGAGAAATTAAGGGAAAATGTGTCAATTTATTCCATTCCTTTGGAAATGTTTCATATATATTGTTTCATATATGTTACGTTTTCTCATATGCGTTCACATTGGCTAATGGTATGCTTGCAAAATAATATATCCCTTGTTTTTTTAAAATGCTATGTGTCGGAATGATCATGAAACGTCAGTGCAAGGGAAACCCAACGTTTGGCAGTTCTCAGGAACAAATTCCCTTTGATGTAAAGGGAAACATTGTTCAGAACGTAATATGAATGGATCACTGAAAATCAGTGATGACACCAGGTGTTTGCAAAAAGGGTAACCATGTCCTGCCCAATTTGAGATGAAACGCTTTCTCCCTGTGTCAAAATATCCACACTCATACAGTACATGTTTTTCATCCAACGTTACAGTGCTTAGAAACTTAGTGATTATTACTTAAGACATTTTTCATACGAAGATATCCACTTCTAAACAAAGATTTTGCTCACGGGAAGTAATGTTTAACAAATATTGTTCAAAGTTGAGCGAAGACAGTTGAGAGTGACAGAATGTGAGAGAATCACTCTGAAGAGAGTGTTGCCAGTTGTGATAAGCACATGTGATAACACGCTGACTAAAGAGACACACAAACTGATCTGGATCCCCACCATCTTGACTTAACCAAACAAAGCCGTAACCAGAACTGGGCCTTTTTCTCACACAAATGGGCAGCAACATATTGTAACATTGAAAAACATATCTTTGGTGTTGTATTCTTAACTATCGTAACCTACACTTAAAATGCATTTAACATAAAATAGGAAACATAAAGAGGACATCTTCCACACTCCCCGTATGAGACAGCATTTGACGATTTCTAGCTAATGCGGAGGACAAATTTACAAAATTTCCTATGCATAATTTCAAAATCACGCCTTTTTCCCAACCCAAAATTTCAGCCCCCATATGTAAGAATTGGAGTAGTCTTCTTATCAAATAAAAGGAAAGCATCTTTCCCATGAAATTCCAAACGTCTGATCAATTTTATAGGCAATAATTCTTTACTTGCTTGATCCGCTGATGTTTTACAGACTCTGGACCATATCAATTTAGGCGTTGTCATTAACCCCAAGTCTTTATATGCTTTTACTATTTCCATCGGATTCCCATTAAAGACGGATTGTTCACACTTTGACAGAGGTCCACCCATTAAAGACGGATTGTTCACACTTTGACAGAGGTCCACCCATTAAAGACGGATTGTTCACACTTTGACAGAGGTCCACCCATTTTAAAGACGGATTGTTCACACTTTGACAGAGGTCCACCCATTAAAGACGGATTGTTCACACTTTGACAGAGGTCCACCCATTAAAGACGGATTGTTCACACTTTGACAGAGGTCCACCCATTTTAAAGACGGATTGTTCACACTTTGACAGAGGTCCACCCATTAAAGACGGATTGTTCACACTTTGACAGAGGTCCACCCATTAAAGACGGATTGTTCACACTTTGACAGAGGTCCACCCATTAAAGACGGATTGTTCACACTTTGACAGAGGTCCACCCATTAAAGACGGATTGTTCACACTTTGACAGAGGTCCACCCATTAAAGACGGATTGTTTACACTTTGACAGAGGTCCACCCATTTTAAAGACGGATTGTTCACACTTTGACAGAGGTCCACCCATTTTAAAGACGGATTGTTCACACTTTGACAGAGGTCCACCCATTTTAAAGACGGATTGTTCACACTTTGACAGAGATCCACCCATTTTAAAGACGGATTGTTCACACTTTGACAGAGGTCCACCCATTAAAGACGGATTGTTCACACTTTGACAGAGGTCCACCCATTAAAGACGGATTGTTCACACTTTGACAGAGGTCCACCCATTTTAAAGACGGATTGTTCACACTTTGACAGAGGTCCACCCATTAAAGACGGATTGTTCACACTTTGACAGAGGTCCACCCATTAAAGACGGATTGTTCACACTTTGACAGAGGTCCACCCATTAAAGACGGATTGTTCACAATTGGACAGAGGTACACCCATTAAAGACGGATTGTTCACACTTTGACAGAGGTCCACCCATTACAGACGGATTGTTCACACTTTGACAGAAGTCCACCCATTAAAGACGGATTGTTCACACTTTGACAGAGGTCCACCCATTTTAAAGACGGATTGTTCACACTTTGACAGAGGTCCACCCATTTTAAAGACGATTGTTTTGCTTTTAGCTAAATTAATATCCACACCTCATGGTATCACCAGCCATTCACAAAACAATATCAGACCCTTCAAGGAACATCGAGAGAACAACTAAATTATGGTATAAATTCACCCTTTTGCTTCCCTCTGCTTATTTTTCTACGCATGCTGGGATTTTGGGGTAGCCTGGTGGTTAAATCTTTCACTCGACACGCCGAAGACCCGGGATCGATTCCCTAAATGGGTTCAGTGTGGGAAGTCCATCCCCAGTGTTCCCCGCTGTAGCATTACTGGGATATTGCTAAAAGCGGCGTAACACTACACTCACTCACTCCTCAGACAAGCAGTTGTATACCCCGAGATTCCACGCATGGCCAAAATGAGAAAACATGACATGGTTGATAAGCTCACTCAGACGAGAGTGTGTGTGATTATATTGTATTCAGAAACAGCATCCATCTGTGAAATTTTCTCTTGTACTGTCTGTTTGTTCTGCTGATACTATTCAAGAGTACTCGACAACTACTCCGCCCCCCTTTTATAAGAAAAGCAACGGGAAAAAAACCCAAAAAAAACGGTTTCAGTTAAAAGTCAGTAAATTAACTCAAGTGACGCCAGCCCTTTCTACAAGGAAAATTGAAATAATTGGTAAAGGTTGGAGGCACCGAGTAATGCAAGGAATTAGGTCGGCATTACAGTCAATTTCCTTATGTGATTCTCACTAAGGCTGACTCACGGGATCCTAAGTCAAACCTCAAATTGAACCTTGCACCGGCAAGCTCACCCTGGAGTAACGGCATTACAGTGAGCGAAATGTAACCACATTTCAAAATGTAAATTTCACATTGTAATACTACTCGAAAAAAGTAAGGTGAAGGCTGTTTGTTGCAATTCGTACAGTATTACTCTGGTCATATGGACAAATCAGGTATACTTTAACGTAATATATTGTTTTAGGTCACATGTTTGCGTGGATGTTTTACACGTACTTATGAATCTACATATAATGATAGGAACATACGTGGATATTAACAGAATTCATCGAGTTTTCTTTACAAGGAATGTTCTATGGTTAACCAAAAATAGACTATGTCAAAGTTCATTAAATCTAATTTGTCGTTCTAATTTTGACACGACGTTCATGATAATACCAGTCATGGAATAAAATATCTCGGTATACAACTGTCATTCGAATGTATTAAGAAAAGATATTTTATATTCATTTCATCTACGTCATACTATGGTTGGTCTGGTAATGTTTTGTTTGTGGGTTTGTTTAACGTCACTCTAGTTTGTTTAACGTCACACTAGTCTGTTTAACGTCAGGCTAGTTTGTTTAACGTCACACTGAGTAATATTGCAGCAAAATAACATACTGTAGATCAAGCAAGAGAAGATCAGACAATCCAATGATTGATATCATTCAACGTTTTTGAGATATAAACATTGGCATGCATCAACCCGGTCAACGAGTCTCACTACCCGATCTCGTTGGTTCCTTCTTGCAGTGTCTGAATATGTACAAAGGGATTGGATTGATGGTAAGTCGGAACCTTCACCATGTGTAGAGGGAGTTGGGGGGGGGGGGTGTGTGTGTTACGCCGCTTTTGGCAATATTCCAACAATATCACGACCTGGTACACTAGAGGTGGGCTTCTCACAGTCTAACCAGTGTGGGGAATTGAAACCGAATCTTCGACGTGACGAACCACGCTTTAACCACTAGCTGCCCCACCGCATCACATGGGTGGAGACGAGTAACAGAGATGCATGCTTAGTACCGACAATTTACCGAGCACATTATTAGCATCACCTGAAATTATTTTATATATTGTTGATACACTTGACACATATATTTACCCGAGCTGTAAATATCGTTTTTTCGCAACTTCCTTAAAAGTTCATAATATCTGCTCAGGAACGATACCCATGTTGTTGATCACTGGATTACCTGACTCTGATTCGATTATTTACAGACCGGCACCATATAGATGGAATATTACTGAGTGCAGCGTAAAACTAAACTCACTTACCAATGCAAAACGTTGGCACGTTCATTGTGTGCCATCGTTTCCGTCTCCGTCAAATTTTAACAAACCGAATAACGTTTCAAGATTCTAATTAAAGAAATAACCCACAAATTCCATTAAGCTTTTAGAAATGTCCCATGGGTACAATGAAAATAAGACTTCAAATTTTATATGCAACACTGGAATATTTGACCGACCCTGAAATGACGCAATGTGTTACTTTCGTAGAGAGAAAAAACATAAATTGTGAAAAACAACATGCGTGTCTATTTCCCAGCGGGAGACAAATGTAATATACATGTTTGTGATACTAGCGATGTCAACACGTGCCTTGTATCGCGCTGTCTATTCTTAATCAATGCTTTTAGCCAAACATCAAACACTGACAAAAGTTAAAATGTTTATTTCTAATCGAACCAATGGCAACTTATGCTCTAGTATGCAAAACAGCTATTGATTTTTATTGCAGAATGTTTATCGCCAACTGTTTACAGTTTCTTCTAAGACTTTGGAGTCTAGGAGGTGTAATTAAATACCTCCTATTCAATTATTAAAGCCACTTTACTACCGATTACCCGGGCGTGGGTGGGTTAGAAGACAGGTTATTAACTAAGCATATGGTGAGAGACTGTTGTTTATTGTTTACCGATAAGCACTTCACAGACAAGTTGGAGAAGGATTTACATGTTTCTTTATCGGCGTCGATAATCTACGGGAGCTGACTTTTGCCATTTCGCCTCTTAGCGTAAGCCGAAATACGACATGAAGACGCCAAGATGCTGTGCGAAAGTGCGGTTACGACTGGAAGCTGTGTCTTGTCGATTTAATATCGTGCCTTCGCCTCTTCTAGATTTCACAACGCGTCTTTTAAAGTTATTGCGCGTGTTCGCATTTTCGCAGTTTCGCAGTTTCGCTTCGTTTCCTGTCGTCTTCACATGCGTTGCCGCATCATTACGTCTTCGCTTCGTGTCTCTGCTTCCTGTTCTCTTGTTCTTCTTCTACGCGTCCCTTCTTCGGATTTTCGCTTCGTTTCCTGGGCCCTTATTCTCGAAACGTTCGTAGCCCTAAGAATTCTTAACTTTGATCGTAGCCAATGTGTTAAGAATGGGCTTAAGAAGTTCGTAGGGTAGGGCTACGAACGTTTCGAGAATAGCTAGCCTGCGGTGTCGAAATTGTGTCTTCGCATCGCGTCGCAGATGCTTCTTCTTCTCCTTCTCCTCTTCTTCTTCTTCTTCTTCTGTGAAGGTCCCGGGGTACAATAGACCTTCAGAAACCCATGCTTGCCATAGAAGGCTGACTTGGTTGACACATGTCATCGGTTTCCAGTTGCACAGATCGATGGTCATGTTGATCTCTGGATTGTCTGGTCCAGACTCGATTATTTACAGACCACCGCCTTTTAGCTGGAATATTACTGAGTGCGGCGTAAAGATAAACTCACTCACTCAGTGATTCAATTGTTCAACTGTTTCTTTTCATCAAAACATTTATACTGTTCATCTTCATACATTCACGTCTCTTCCACGCACTTTTGTGTTTCAGTAGAACACGAAATCGTGAGGCTGCTTTACCAGCTACCCTAATGATACCCCGATTTATCTACTCCGTCCCACGGTCGACCAGAAATCCTACCAACACAACCACGCACACTTTTCAGAAATATTCTATCGGTCGATACTTGAGATAGCTGTTGTTTCAAATGTTATCGCCAACACTCGACCATGAAGATCCTTTGTTTAAAATATCTAAAAATACGTCGATCCCAAGTAACTGTAGTGACCAGAGTTGTTGATATCAAATGCGTTAGGCGTCGCGGTGCTGCAAACAGCAATCCCTCAATGATACGGATTAATTCCTAACACGGAAGAAAGACGCCCTTGTGCTTTTAAACCTTCATTAAAACGTTTAAACATTATTGCATATGTTTAAGAAGAAACCCCAAGTCATATGATGATTAAATAAAAGTTAGAGGGCTGCTTGTTACTTAAATTCAAATACTAAAGCAAGGCTCGTTAGCCACGATACGAGTTCGATTCCCCAGATCAGTACTTGAGTTCGATTCCCCTGAATCAGGAGCGTATGGTAGCCTAATATTTAAAGCGTTGGTTCGTCACGACGAAGATCCAGGTTCGATTTCCCAAATGGGTACCACTTATGAAGACCTGGTGTCCCCTGTAGTGACATTGCTGTAACATTGCAAAAATGATGCTCTCAAAATGAATCAGGTTTATTATAATTCTTCCCTTGATCTGGTAATAGTGTAAACATTTATTAGAATTATCGCATAGCCGAAAGCAGCACGATTACTAATTCATGTCTCGAGTAAATAGATATTGTTGCCGGGTTTTACCTTTATTCTGCACAAATTATATAGACAAGACCTTTCGTTGATGTCTTTCAGTGGCATTTAGAAGTTGTTAGAGGTGGCCGATGGACATAGATACACCATCTTTAATCTTTTATACACAACATTTCGGGTCATTTCGTTTGGTTTCGATGGCTGGAAGACCTTTCGTTGTTTAACTATGCACTCAGTATTATTCCATTAACTCAGTATTATTTCATGCACTTAAAGGTGATGTACAGATAGTCGAATCTAAACCAGTCAGTCCACTGATTAATCTAATGAGCATCCGTCTTCACTTAGCTTAACCACTTACTCCTTTCTTACTTTCAGCATGAATTACTGAACATCAAGTCTAGCCCGCATCAAGAATGTAAAATCTGGCAGTAGTTTTGCTTAGAGTTTGAAATCCCTCCAAAAGTAAAATAATCGAAACCTTTTTGTAAGTTGGCTCATCACATAACCTTTTGAATAATGACATTTTGGAAAGTTATTTACAACAAATAACCTTATGTGAACTGTACTGGAAAACAATGATGCAAGCAAGGACTTAATGTCCTGTGTTTGTGCGGCAAATCAAACCTTGAAAGGATCGTAAAATCATCAATATCAAACTGATTTATAAATCGCTTTTATTCAAAGACATATACTATCAGAAATGAATATCTTTGGTCATTTAAAATCCGATCTTCCGAAACATTTTACAGCCATGTGGGAGTTTAGATGAAAGAACATTATTTGGTCAAATTATTCAATACGTAAAGAAGAATATCAAAGTAATTCTGGCTCAATTTCTCAGAAGTAATAGCATGACTGGTTTTTGGTTTTACGGAATACAGATTCACATGTGCGGCCGTGTACATATCTGATTGAACGAGTGAGTATATTTTTACACCGCTTTCGTAATGTTCCAGCAATATTGCTTCGTGCATTGTACCTATGTGGGAAATCGAACCCGGGGCTTCGACCTGACGAGCCAAAGCTTTAACCACTAGGCTACTCTGTAACAGTAAAATACTCAGCGTTAAATCTCACTCACTCACACATGCACTCGTACGCACGTTCTAACGAGTTTATATTATGTATAACAAGAACGCATAGTGTATGTTCAAAACCATTTACAATAAACATAATTTAGGATAAATTAACTTTATCAAATACAAATTCCTTTCGGGAACCACATTCAACCTCGTGCTCACATACGTATTTAGGTCATGGAAAACTAAAATTAAATGAGGTGTTTAGTATTTTGACTCCGAGATATTCCTCTAAAGAACACTTACTTTATAAGAATATTTAGTACACAATAAGCCGTCTTTACACGAGTGTTGTAGCGAGCCGGGAACTCATACACTCAGCGTCCAGCCACCTATCAACCAGACTGTCATTCCTACCTGTCAGATCAATAGACTCTATTACTATCCTAAACAAGGAAATCGTGAGGTGGTTGTCAAAAGACCACATTCGGGTAATTATGCAGGCATTGCTATGGTACGGAGTCTGATTTTCTCATTGTTCTCAACAAATAATTCCCACTCAATAAGTCTTTATTAACCGATAATACGCCGCCAATATTACACACCGGAAGGCCCGTTTTCTTAGCAATTGAAAGGCCGCGGTAGCAATACTCTAGCGTGGCGTAATAATGCCTCCACGTCACTTCCGCCACTTTGTGCAGCGGAAGAAAGCGCGAGGCGTTATTGGATGCACGTGGCACTATTTGCCACTGATCTCAAAAGAACTGTCTTTCCAGGAAGGTGACAGGGGGCAAAATGGTTAAAAGCCAAAGAACAAATTAGTTTTGGCGGAGACAATCGTTTTGAATATTGTTTTGGGCTATTTGCAGTTGTGTGTTGTAAATTGCATCTCCCATGGTTGAAGAACATGCATACACGTCGGTGAAAAATTTACATCAAAGACATAGAAACTGGGCGTGTATGTTGATAATGTTTGAACACACGACATGTTTAAGACAGATTATCGCTACATTTGCGGAAATGTTGCTATAATGCGTGGTAATTAGTGTACTGTTCCATGAACCGGATGTACAGTCGGTTGATGCTAATCGAGTAAACGTATCGTGTGAAAGGAAAGCTTTTTGTAATAATGCTCGGAAATACACAAGCAACGTGTTGTGCAGAAAACACAAAAAACTATTTTCAAAAATGCATGAAAACAACCGTGCTTCGCAGAATTTTTCACATGATATGCATAATATTCTTGTTTCTGGTATTTTTTTCTCTAATTATTTAGCTTCTGCTTGTTTCTACTTCTACAATGTCTTGTCAGGACAGCTCTGGTACTGACACTTTGTTTCATCAAAACAAAAGATCCGGTTCAGATTCTTTAAGGATTCGATATGTGAAAGCCATGTCTTTATGTCTCCTGCAGGAATGATATGGCTGACCATAAGCTACTGTATACGCAACATTGTACTTGTAATAACTCCTTCGTCTGCTCTGGCGGCGTGATAGCATCAGCTTATTGCCATGGGAACCGTACCAAAAACACTTTTCAGAGGAGTACACACAATACATGGTCTAAACAACCACCAGGCCAACTTTCATTCTTGTGGGAGCCGAGGTGGCTGAGTGGGTTAGATAGCTGGCTTTGTATGCTGACGATAAGGAGCCTGGCCTTTGAGAAATGGGACTCAACCCATATATCAGAATCTGTGCTTCATGGAGGAAGTGTAATCACAGATGTAACATGCTACGTCTCAGTCTTACTTGAAACATATAAAAAGTTATGTGTGAAAGATTTGGAATACTATATTCGTCATGTTTGTGATACTTAGGTTATCAGCGGGATGCGTTAGTTTCCTTGTAGGTAAACGTTTGACTCGTTCATTCACGTACGTATTCCCCCAGCTTGTGGTCACTTCTAGAAATGTAATTCTTAAGAGAAGTTAAACAATTTCATAAGCCTGTACTTATTTTCTTATGGCAGGTCAGATGAACCACTGGTAAAGTAGTTCTTTAACGTCTTTTTATAGCATATGCCCAATAAACAGGGCCATGACACTTTCGGTGGAGTGATCCTATGCCCTGCTAGCCCAAATTCAACGGTCGTGGTTCGAATCGTATCTCCTGGAATATACTCAATGGCTTGTCAGCATATGCACCGTGCTTATGATTTTATTTAGTGGACAGTGACTGAGCAACATTCCAGCAATACCACGATATGGGACAGAAATGGGTTTCACACACTGTACCCATGGGGGGAATCAAACCCCTATCTTTGGCATGACGAGCGGAAGCCTTACCAACTAAGCTCCCCCACCGCCCCATTTGGTGAACAAATTTGCTTCTGTGGTTCAGTTGGGATGGTGAATTATGTTCTGTGGGATGATGAACCCAACTCATTCACTCGTGGCAATAAAACTCACTGCTTGAATACCTCACGTGTGAGCGATGAAGCTGCACTGTATATCATACTTACAACCCCCTCTCCCTCCATCCCGCTTGCATTATTTAAAGAGACTACATGATATTGACGCTACAGTGTGACATGGGAGGCAAGCTGATCACCTGTCTATCCTTAATGTTTAAAGGAGTTTTAACTTCGATTCCACACTTGAGTACAATGTGTGAAGCCCCTTACGATGTTCCCCACCTTGATATTGCTGGAATATTGCTCCCAACACACTCACTGACTGTTTAAAGATGAAGATGCGATTTGCTTCACTATACGATTGTCGCCCTGTTTTCACCTTTAGATTTTAGAACCTGCATGCGGCACCAGGCCCTGATGGCCTGCTGGCAAATTAAAGTATTGCAAACACTGCCTTGTGCACAGGTTTAAGTCTTGAATAATTGGAAGAAATATGCAAATTGGGAAAATCAACATCCCGGTTATTTTCTTTCATGGATGTCCACAAAAGCACTCCCACCCGATCAGAAATTGTATTTATACAAGTCGATTTTGCCTGTTTACAGTATTGTCTAGATTAACGGGGGTCGTATTATGCAAGTTCACAACAACCAAATCACTTAGATCTCGCACACATGCTGCACATATGAAATTTTGAAAACCGTAAAAGTTGACACATTAATTATTTGTCATGCGAAAACGTTCACGGACGTGTCATTACGATTCTTAATGAACTCTAAAACCGAACAACCGAAAGGTTATTGGGGTATTTTTTTCCCACTAATGCTTTGACAGTTTCCAAAACGGCACTTGGACAAAAATGCGTCTAAAAACACTGTTGCCGAAGCCCACATGTCAATCGGTCGGTGCTTTTGAACCTTGAATGTCTTGAAATAGTGTTTTTAATCAGCAGGCGCGGTCATTGAAACTGACGGTTGTGGAATTAAACCTGTCCTGGTCACAAATGAACCAGCACTCACGGTTGTACTGAGGCGTTCAAAACTAAACGAGTCTGTAAAACGCGAACCAAATCTAACGTTTCCCACGTAAGCTAAGATATTTGAGAAAAACAAGTAATTAATAAATTTCAAATTAAGGCTTCACAATACGCCACAATCGATCATATTTTCGACACAAATACTCAAGTTAATTTTCCGTTATTGATCTTAAGTGATAGTTAATACGCCTTATTTAAAAGTCGTGTTCAAACATATCCAGAAATATTTACACGCGTCCTTCTGTACCTGGCATTTAACAAGTACTTGAAAAAGATGCTTGGAATGGAGAATCTTAACTCGAAGTCCATATACGCCAAGGTACACAAAGAAAACTTTGGACTATATTAGCCCACCAGAATATTGCTTTAATCACACTGGCGGTGCACTAAGCTTCATATTATAGTTAGCAAGTTTAAAGGGTCGCATGGCAACAAAAGAAAAATCAAGGTATATGGAGACTACATTTCAGTGACTTTCTTCTCCAATGTGCTTTGATTAGATATCTTATTATTGCGTATTTCGAGGACAGATCTTACAATGAGAAACTTCAGATTACAGTAATTTGCTAATTTTACCCACGTATGCGTCTCTCTCCTTTCCCATTTCCAGTAATGGTGGATGTCCGTTTTGGCTGTCCTAGGAAGTAGGCACTAAAAGCACCACTTCGTGGCCACAGAATCTTGGTAATTACCTAGCGTGTGAAACGTCGAATTTTAGACGTGATAATGCAGGTAATGTTATGGTTTTTAGCGCATATGCCATGGGGTTGTGGATTATTTTTTTTCAAGCAGGAAGCAATTTATCAAAGCTAAAACATTGTAAACACACTGGAAATAATATATCAGCTTCATGTCTGTTTAAAGAGGCACTAAACTCAGCCTTTTCGTCTATTTCGTCTAAGTCCTACCTTCTCTTACACTTACACTTTCTTACACCCCAGTGCCCTTCAACAACACTCCCACCCCCACCCCCCATCTCATTTCCTCGATTCCTGGTTCTTCCACTTTCTCCTTCTTTCCTCCTCTCACTTTCTGCCCACTCTTCCTATTTTCCCCGTGTCAGTAGTTATAAATAGATTAGGAATCTGAAGACGCAGTTGAAGATGATACAGAGGTAGCTGAAAAATTAGCATAATCTTTGATCCTAATGCAAATGAATATTTGTGTTATCTAATAACAATGTTTGGCGACCAGAGACCAGATGGGAGAAGTGTGTCCTTCACATGACGTCTTGTGATCTTTTGTCTGATTTAGTGACGTTGATTGTCCTTTTTCTGACAACTGTTCTCATATTGCAACGTTTAGATCTTTTACTACGATATAATGAGCTTCTTCTCAAAGGCTGCACTGTGCATGGTTCACGGTTCATAGGTCCCTTTGATATAAAATGATAAATATCTTTCAAAACCTCAACAACAATATGGACGTTTCGATGGTGCCTCAGTCTGACCTCTGACCCCTGACGTCACGAGTTTTCCTTGTGACCAATCTGATGTCTGCACTCATATTCCGATCACAAACAGACCCGCTGGCTCCTATTCTGGTTCAACGAAAACAAAATGATCACTGACTGCACGATCGTGACTTCATGAAATGTTTACGGAAAACCGAGTCAGACGCAAGGCACTTTGCGAGGTCCTGAGTCAAGAAGTATAAATATTTTTGGTCTTTGTATTGTCCCTCACTCTTCATAAACTGTAGACATGAAAGACGTGGATATGATGGAGGGGACTTGTCTAGCCTAGTATTGTTATGAGGCCTTGACTGAGGTTAGTTGAATTATAGAATTTTTAACGTTGCTTTCAACTGTGTTTCAGTTACGAGGGCCTATAAAAAATGTTGAGCCTAAAATACTCCTGATATGAGCATGATAGAAATAACTGTGTGATATTGAAGGGTGATTTATATCGTTCACATAAACATAATATTGACATGCATGTGTTGCTAGTATCCCGTCACATCTAACTAGTTCCCAATCACATCTCGCTAGTTTCCGATCACACCTCGCTAGTTTCCGATCACATCTCGCTAGTTCCCGATCACATCTCACTAGTTCCCGATCACAGCTCGCTAGTTTCCGATCACATCTCGTTAGCTCCCTATCACACCTCGCTAGTTCCCGATCACATCTCGCTAGCTCCCGATCACACCTCGCTAGTTCCTGATCACATCTCGCTAGTTCCCGATCACATCTCGCTAGCTCCCGATCACACCTCGCTAGTTCCCGATCACATCTCGCTAGTTCCCGATCACATCTCGCCAGTTCCCCGTAACATCTCGCTGGTGCCCAGTCATATCTCACTAGTTCCCGATCACATCTCGCCAGTTCTCCGTAACATCTCGCTGGTGCCCAGTCATATCTCACTACTTTACGGTATGCATGGGGTTACTCGTACTGCTGAAAATCACTCTTCCGTGTGTTTTGCTGGGTGGCTCTCGATGTCCAAACACTTTATGACTACTTTAGACTCAAACTTTCAGCCGTTTCGATAGGGGTACATGTGATTAGATGTCACGTGAGCAGGAACTAGCGACATGTGTATTACTTTTATGTGAATGATATAAACATTCTTCAGTATCAGACAATTATTTTTGTCATACATCTATAAGAAGTATGTCAGGCTCAAAATGTTTTGATAGCCTCTCGTATACACCCACGCGTAAGCTTGTTGTAGAAGGGAACCCATATGTTGACAACATTTGTGGAACCTATTAAACACCCTCACCTTTAACCCATAAAGACATTCATCCAAGCATAAACCCATCCAAACCTCTTCCTTCAACGACCCAGTCTCACATAAACCCATGCAAACACTTCCTCATTAACAAACCCAAATTGATTCACTCACTCATAAACCCATTTAAACACACTACCTGCTCACCCACAATCAAAGCAACCTATTTCCTCTCTGACCCATACAAAATGCACCCATTTCCTTTCGTACCCATAAAATGCAGACATTTCCTCTCTGACACATAAACAAATGCACCCATTTCCTTTCTGACCTGTAAACCAAGACACCCAGCAACCAAAGAATGAAGTAAATTATTGATGAATAAGAAATGATACACCTTGTATTATATACACACAATCAGTCAGATTTTTCTACTATAGATGCAGGAGGACCATACATAAACTAGATGCTGTAGAACTGACAGGATTAACGTTAAAAAAATATTCGTTGAATGAGACATTTAGAAAAGTGGGCGTTTTGTACATGTAAGCCGTGCACATTGGATGAGCACATTACCCAGCCTCAGCAAATGATTCAACAGCTGGACGTGTTCAGCAGTCTTTGGACATGTGTAGGCCACGGGGATGGGAGGTAATCGATTACACTTGGCATACAAGAGCTGACATAGTTTGTAGCATATGGAAGATTATTCAATCATGTACTGATTGCAATTGTTTGTTCCAACATTCGTACTCACAATGAACACGGCCTATGGAGATTTCATAAGTAACATAAGTACCGTCTTATGTGGATTTATTTAAACCTGAGTAATTTCTGACCCGCTGATGGCAGCCATGCCGTCTGATTTTGACTTGCGATTTCTAACTGTAACATAGTTCTGGAGGACATTAATCGTATTTAGGTGGAGCTGAGTGGACGTGACAAGTCTGCGTGTGGAAGCAACTGTTCTTAAGTTATTCTGAAATACACTAAATCACGTGTACATGGTTCCACGTTCTTCGTGATTGACCGTATAAGATGGCTTATATGGATGGATGAGTGGTTGGAGGGTGGATGGACGGATGGTTGATGGATGGATGGGTGGATGGACGGATGGTAGACGATGGATGGGTGGATGGACGGATGGTAGACGATGGATGGGTGGATGGACGGATGGTAGACGATGGATGGGTGGATGGACGGATGGTAGACGATGGATGGGTGGATGGACGGATGGTAGACGATGGATGGGTGGATGGCCGGTAGGTGGAAGAATAAATGCAAGATGAATGGATGATAGATGGATAGTAGATGGGTGCATGGATGATAGATGGGTGGGTGATGGAAGGATGAATGGTTGGATGGATAGATGATGGATTAATGGAATTTAGGTGGGTGGATGGAAAGTTGTTTGATAGATGAAGAACGTATGAGTGTGTGATTTTGGGTCTTTTTGAGTGAACTAGTATTTTTAGCATTTGCAAGTGTGCGCTTTGCGTGTTTGTGAGCGTGAGTGAGTGTGTGAGTGTGTGTCTAGGAGCGAGAGGAAGAGAGAGGGAAAGGGAGAGAGGGGAAGAGAGGTAGAGGGAGGGAGAAAGGAAGAGAGAGAGAGAGAAAGAAAGAGGGGGAGTTCCATGAAAATGAGTTGGCGCTCACTCGTGTAGTACGGTTGGCTTTATGTTTGTCACGAATTAATTCCAACAGCACTGCAGTGAATACATTGATGTCCGCTTACCAAACGTTGGAATCCAGTATGTTGTTTTGTTTATAGAGGCAGGACATTGCATGTTTACGCTGTGTCGTAAAGTCAAGGAAGAGTGAGTCAGAAGCATGTTCAGTTTGCACCAATAACGCTTACATCTTGGTTTGTTAGCAAGTCTTGGCGCGGCTGGTGGGCGTATGAATATTAGGGGGTATAATCAAGGTAGACAACAAATAGAAACTTCCTCTCCACGACGACGCCGGCGACGATGATGACGATGACAGTGGTGGTGAATACCTCTTCCAGAGATTTTGAAAGCTTAGTAGGAAAACAGTCTGTTTGGAAGCAGTGTATATCTTTTTGCGAAATGATTGGAAGTACGTGCATTTGTTTTTACAGGACATAAGAGGTTAAAGTGGAACAACAGAGAAACATTGACCAGTCCCGAGTTTCAGATTACATGATAACACACAGAACTGTAGGAGCCTTTGGATAAGGTAACTGCAGTGAGAGACTCAAGTAATGAATATGTTAATCACACAAGTGACGTAGCCACGGTTTTCAGTAAATTGTAAACAAGTATTTACAGCAATAACAAGACTGACCCCTTCCAGCTCTCGTTTTATTAATCCCACATGGAAAACTCATTTTGGTATTTGTACAGTTACACATATTACGTGTTTTAAGTTACATGAACTATTGTCGAGGTTTTATAGCTCACATACAATTCGTTGTTGACACAGGATCTCTCTCATTTTATGATACGTGATCAAATATTATATAACATTTAATAACTGTTTATTTGATGGGAACGTTGTGGCATATTTGATCAGAAAGCCATCAAATATTGGCTCTGAACTCTCATTTGAGCATGTTCCTCGTTACGACTATTAGTTCAGCAAAGCGCTGCTACCAGAACCCTTCATCATTCTTTCAGACATATTTGGGAAAATTATGATTTGAATCAGGAATTACGCTTAATGAATATCGTATAGTCTGTGGAATAAGAGCCATCAGATTGCAACGACGGACGATTTGTGATGTAATTCTGAGAGTGGAAATCAATGGACGCTGGGTGGCCAACGTTTTGCCATTCAACGATTTGATTCCGAGCGTATTAACGTCCACTTTCCATTCAGTTGTCATTCTCTCGGAGGATATTAAACGATTTAAGTGTTTTACAAATATTAGCAACAGTAAAAGTCGGATGGGTTTTTCCATTCGATGTATTTTATGTGTCTAAGAGTAATCTAATTGCGATGGAAGCTGGGCTCCACGAGTAAAATCTATCGGATGGAAGAGTGCTTGAGATTTTTCTCGTTTGTTTTAATTCTCCACACTCGGTGGTGAAAATGTCTCCTAGTGTCTGTTTGAAAAATATCAACGTTTACTTCCTAGAGATTTAACATCGTTCTTGGATTCGTAAATTTGAACTCTTTTAAGTCTTTTCAATGGTAATAATAATGAAACCAGCACAGGCACAGATCAGTGTTAACAGGGACGAATTGTGGAGTCTAAGAGGAGAGAAATTCGATTATGAAATGTGTAGTCAGACCTTGAATAAGCACTGGGAATTATGACTGCGAATGATAAGGTATTGAATATTGGACTGCTTGTAAACTAGCAGTCAATACGATTCAACAGGGACAAAACCATTATGCTGGTGTGGTCTGTTTGTGGGTTTCGCTAGGGGGTAAGGAATTTCAGTGATGTTTTTTTCTACAATAACCATGATCATCCCGGCGTATAGATGTAATTTAATACATATAGCCAAAAGGCAAAAAAACGCTCAAATGAATTACAGTATTATATTACATTCTAGTCGCGTCAAACACATTCTGATAAAGTTCTTCCATATGGACTAAAATTGGATTGATTGACATGTTCTAAAAAATTCAAAATAGCTGTGACATTAATAGGCGTATCTTACTAGGAATATAAACCTATTACACTCAATTTGATGTAATCCCACGGAAAGTCGATTTTGGTTTTTGGGGAGATTTTTTTTAATGCTTCTGTTGCTGACGCAAGCCCGTGCAGCTATATGTAGTGTTACAAGAACCTGTTCTACCACGGTGGTGGTAGCGTGTGGAATGCTTGGTGTAGTTTGTATGTATGTTGTCTGGTGTAGGTTCTATGCAGATTGT